>NC_057807.1:609546581-609664216 GCF_018294505.1 Triticum aestivum | reverse complement strand
TGTATTTAAATACAAAAATTCTTATGTGTGCACGAATCATGGGGAGCTTCTCCAGTTTCTTTAGAACACTCCTTTGCGCTTATCATAATATCCTTTATTCATGTGGCTTGTAGGTTCTTTGGTCTAGTTATTTCAATTGATATCCTTTGATTGCTTGCTTCAATTGGTATCTTTTGATTGCTTGATTGCTTGTGTCTCTCTTTGTTTATGTCCTTGTGGCATATCATTCGTTAGCAATCTTTGTGCCTCAATATAGTTTGTGTTCCTCCAAGTATTTACCATTGGATTTGTGTATTGCATTCCACTCTCTTTTTGAGAAATACACAATTTATGGAGGACCACAATTTATATTGGTCTTCTTAGTTTTTCGCCCATTTTGGCAATCGATGCCAATGGGGGAGAAGTTTAAGAGAGTTTTGTGGAGAAGTTTAGAGAGTTATCTCCTCTTGCTTTGGTTTTGTTCCTTAGCATTTGCATCTCATTCGCATGCACTATTGGTTGTTGCATTGCATGGTGATGCATAATTCCTTATATAAACTCTCTTGAAAGTGATTGTCATCAATTACCAAAATGGGAGAGATTGAAAGAACATGCGGTGCCCCCATGTTTGGTTTTGATAATTGATGACAATCTCTATGGACTAATGGTTGCCTTGAGTTATATTTGAAGGTGGTGTCCATAGGCTTTTCTTGGAGTACATGTGTTGGTTTCAAGGAGAGTTTGTGACGACCAAGGTGCTATTCAAGGAATTACCTAAAAGATTGGTCTTGTGAGAGGTTGATCAAGACTAAGTCAAAGAGTGAATCAAGTTGATCAACACACAAAGCGTAGCAAATGTACCGAGAGGGATCAAGGTACTGACCCATGATCTTCGTGAGAGTTCTTTGTGGGGTTAGGATGCGGTGTGCAAGTTCAAGTGATGCATCACGAAGAGATCAAGTGCTTGAAGCTTGCCGTCCAGTGTGGTGACAATGGACTTGTGAAGATGAGCCGAAGTGTGGCTCACCCATAGTGGTCTATGGGGGAGCAATCATCTAGTCTTCATCCCGCCAACGCAATCCAAGAAAGGTGGTCCAACTTGAGGGAGTCAAGATCGTCATCATCTAGCTCAAGTGGACTTTGTGCAAGGCAAAGGTTTGCCCTTGATAGGTTTTCTATTTTACCGATCTCATGGTGGTAGTTGGGAGACCGGGTTTTAGGATCGATTATCGTACTATCAAGGGGGGCTCTCAAGTTGGTAGGTTGTCACAAAATTCGAAACAACGCTCGGCAAACAAAACTGACAAATTCAACACTGAATAGTACATAACATAAGTTGGGGTTAGATTTGGCCCATCATCACATTAATGTCAAATTTATCATTCCTGCATCTCAAGAATATGTTTCAAATTTTGATACGAATTTTTGCGACAACATACAATGATGTTGTTTCAATGTGTTAGGCTTTCTAGAGATTTTCTAAAATGTTCTACGGCATCCGGTGCACTGATAGTACCACAAGTGTGGTGCACCAAATACATTCCCCCGAAGGGGCAGCGGTGTATGTTGATTGCTTGGTTGTAATGAAAACTAGTAGAACGCCCGTGCGTTGCTACGGGCTACGATCCATACAAATAAATCACACAAATGGTCATATCCAAGGTCAAATCTTATTTCTCCCTCATATGTCTGAACATGTTAGGACATTAAGCGAGCTCCCCAAAATTTAACCGTATGGATACTCCGGACGCCCCCAAATCCAACCCATATGTTATCCCAACATGCGGTCCCAACACGAAAACCCCACCCCATGACGCACACTTCCCTTTCCTGCCTTACCGCTCAATTTCCCATCTTAGCAGGTGATTTCTCGCTGGGGCCTTCTCCTTTAAAACCGGATAACGCTCACCTCATGTTCGCCATGGTGCCCTCTCTCTTTCACATGATACTTATGGACCGCTCACTCATGCAGTTTGCTGCAAAGAATCTCACATGAAATGTTATACATATGTCACATTGGTTCACTATCCTATCAATGATGTCGTGACAGTAGTTTAGAAACTCTCCTAGCACTCCAAATACCGGCAACAAAATCTCCAAATATATAGTATCCGAAGCTACCATGAAATAGGACACTAAACAACATTTGTAGCAAGCAATCAATTTATGCACCAAGCACACTAAGCAGAAGCAACAAGCTATCGAGATTTTTTCTACTCACAGAACTGACAAATGTGACTAACTCTGTAAGAAGCTTTGCCTTCAGAACCTAAAAATGGTATAGTCCCATCACTACTTCAGCTGCTCTCTGATCTCAATAGAAAACATGGAGATCGTCTAAAAAACAGAGTACACTTTGGCTGCACTTAAATAAGCTTGCTAAAAAGAAACTTCTCAGGTGACATAAGAAAATATAAGTAACTTCCACTTGACAGTCGCATCATTTGACATATAGATTTCCAGTTAGCATGGCAACTGAAGTGAGTCTATTGATTAAATTACATAGTTCATTGTTAAATGGTAAAACACAAATTTAGAAGAGTTGCCAATGCACATCTGTCAAATATGCTACTGTATACTTATGTGAGCTGCCAATGATCATCATCATCTGTCAAATATACTACTGTATACTTATGTGAGCTGCCAATGCTCATCTCAAGAAAGGATTGTATACCCAAAAGACCAGACCTTATACGGGAGTTATTCTATGAAACAATTTCAAAACGGCTCACCCTGTATCCACTGCTAGTAGTGTCTATAAAAGAGCTCTTTTCCCTACATCGGCGAGTTAATACTTTGATCTCTACCAACTGGAAGCACAGATAACTATATTTAAAAACAGGGACATCTGCTATCTTCATGAGTAAATAAACAGTAAAAAAGCAGAGGACCAAACCCAAATATTTTCATGAATGTTACAGATCATTTTGTTAATGTGTAAGTACATCAAACATGTTCCAACAAACAGGAAAATTGTAGAAACATACAAATGATCAGGTGAATATTTGAGAGCAGTAATTTTGATCTCCCTCCTTATTGATTAGTAGACAGAATATAACATTCAATCTTTCCATGTGCAGCTGCTGGCAACCTCTGTCATTTAGTGAAGAGGTGGTAGCTGTGGTGTCAGCAAAAAAACAAAAATAAAAATGCATTGATGTATTGCAAGTTTCTTGAGACCAATATAATAGCTTTGAAGATTTCCTACAAAAATCCCGGCCTCATGGCATTCCAGACGGCCTATGTAGATGAAGCAAGTGCAACCATATCTTGTAAAAGAAAGATATATCAGCTTTGCAAAGGTACTCCTGAAAATATCTCAACTAAAAATACACATCTCTCTATGGTTCCACCTTCATCATAATGTTACCGTCCTCAAGAATTTAAAGAGAAAGAAAGGTTTCCACTTATACTCCTCTTTTTATGTGTTTAGCTGACAGCAAAATGGCTCATTCAAATCAAGAAAATATCTAAGATGCAACCTTTGTTTGTCATCAAGCACTGAAGAGCTTGTTGCGCATAGATTGATGCCCAGGAGAAACAGAGGGGGCTAAAAAACACAACGCTCAGTGCTTGTAGATCTGGCCATAATAATTGTGAGTTGTGCTATTATGACCACCACAATACCATGGGTGGAAAAGCCACTTAAACTTTCAGTTTAGAACAATACATGAACGAGCTTTCTAACTTCTAAACTATGCATGCTTACAAAACTAAAAACCATACATGACCACAAGTTTGCTGCAACAAATTCAAGAAGAATTCGCCACAGCAAACTGAACCTGAAAGATAACTGATATATATGATCCATGTTGTAGGACACCGTACACAACAAAAAGGAAATGAAGTACATACTATTATGCATCTGAACCATATTGACTACTGATGTAACCTGTGTTGATGAATCTGAAAAGGCTTGACTTGCTCGGAAATTCAAAGTGCGTCATAACAAGCTTGATGGTCGGCCGCACACACTCTCGAAGGCGACCAGGGAGAGGTCGATGCAGGTGATGCCGCCGCCAGCGATGCGAGAAGTTCCAGCACATGTCGCTAGTTGCCGCACCTGACCTCAAGGATCTGCAACACATCAACCCACAACATATACTCAAATCAGTAAATGACAGAGAGTCCCACACGAGTGATATCAAGAATCAGTGGTGGATGCAGCTTCCAGAACGTGCATCAAGTGAGCGAGTTCCAAATCATCTAATCACTTACAAAGAGAACTCTGTCATGTGACTGAATACCACGTCTCAAAGATGACCATGTGGGTTGAGGCACGAGCAAGGGTGAAGGCACCATTGTTTTGACCATGCTGTGACAAAAAGAGTGATGGGAAATTAGGAGCACAAGCAAAGGTGTTTGGCTAAATTCAAGAAATCAATCCAAATCACAGAGTGGGGAAATTAATCTAATCTTGTCAAGGAAGACTTCTCCAACTCCTTCAAAGACTCCTGCAACTTTTTGCTCAGGGGCTTCACCATGCCACCAACTTCTTCAGGTGCCAACAACATGAACAGATAACGGGGTGGGAGGAGGAAGGGAACAGAGAAGGAGGAGGGAGAAAGGAGAGGAGAGAAGAGGGGGAAAGAGGAAGGGGTGGAGATACCTATGATAACGGGGAGGCGGCAGTGCGGGACGGGAAGACTCGCCACCGGCGGGTAGGATGAAGAGTTGGCGGCTCCAACCCTAGCTTGCGCGTAAGAACTGCATCCGTCGCACACAACCAGGGCATCCATCGTCTGCCGTCGTGCTCCAGCGAGACGGCGACCGAGGGTTGCCTGGAGCGGAGGTGGAGGCGACCAGAGTCGGCGGCGGCGCGGCGCTGAGGTTGGTGCGATGGCGAGCTCGGGCGTTGAGGCGGCGGGGCAGAAGCTGCAGGAGACGGTGGGGGGACCTCGAGGCCGAGCTCAGGCCATGGCTTCCCTGGCTCCAGAGCCCATGGCGGCGCCGGATGCAGCGGCGGGGCGAGGAGGAGGCCGGCCGTCGGGGAGGCAGGAGCTCCTCGTCCCCTCGATCCAGATCGGGATCGAGGAGGGAGCAACAGGGGCGCGAGGGAGCGGGCGATAGGTTTAGGTTTTTTCGTCGCTGGTTAACCTTCGTAGGTCTTTTTTCGTTGCTTAATCTTCGTAGGTCTATTTTTTTGTTCGTGGATGGATGCGGGTTGGGGCCTCAGGAGGAGGTTTTTTCGGTTTCTGGTGGATAAGTCAGAGGTGGGAGGAGGTACCAAAAAAACCATGGAACATGGGACGAAAAAAAACCTGGAAGCGAGACTACCAACTGCTCCATTAGGAGTAGAGATATGTGATGTCCAATTCAAGCATTGCTTGCGGATAGCCAATACTACACAACACATGAGATTGCTAGACATTGTTTATAACAATAATATTTAATGTAATTGGGTAGATGATCCTTTGTTTTATTTTTGAATCCCATGCAAGTATTATGTGAGAATCAATATAAAAGTACACACGGACATATCAACATGGTTGAGTGGTGGCATTCTGTCATTGTTGATGGAGAGCAAGGGCCCCCACCGACATTATTGAAAAACGGAACTCTCGGGAGAATCTTTCTGGTCGCCCTCCATTTTGCGTACAGCTCCGCTATTTTCAATAATGTTGGTTCTTGGTGCATCGGGGCTTTGGGGACGCCGAAGGCCCACCTTTAAGTGGGTATTTGCATGTTTAGTTTGTTTGGATGCAGGCTGCCGTGATGGTTGTATGGTGTTCTTTGTGTTACGTCTACGGGTGTGTCGTTTGCGTGTGGTCAATTATTTGTATGGGCTATAAAGGAGCCCACGTAACTACCACTGGCCATCAAGACTAAAATGTGTAACAACACTGCCAACAAAAAAACACGGCCATGCCCAACATAATTTAAGCCTACCCCAACACATGTAAAACAAATTGAAACAACCGACTATATTAACCTGCCATAGGAAATATACAATAATCATAAATTTAAACTCTTACATGAATACGAAAAAATATTCATGAATTTGAAAACACTTCATGAATTTTAGAATTCACAATTTTTTAAAATGTTTGTGAACTTAGAAAAGTTTGGGAATTTAAAAATTGTTCCCAGTTGTAATAAACTCTTCACAAATCTAAAAATATGTTCAAGAATTTTAAAAAAGTTCTTCACAAATTTGGAAAACTTTATGAATTTGAAGAAATGTTCACTGATTTAAAGTATGTGCCCAAATTTCAAAATATATTCGTAAATTGGAAAAAATAATCATGTGTTAAAATTTAAAAATAAAAATAAAGGAAAACAAGTATAAAATAAAGCAAGATTATAAAAAGGAAAATAATACAGGTAGAGGAAGAAAAGAAAAACCAGAACTGAAACTTCTTGAAACAGAAACAACCGTCCTACTTGGCCAACTCAATAGCGCCCACGGGGTTCACGTCATCACATGTGCTCGACCCCTTCGATGATGTGCGTGGATTATGAACTACCATTGCAACTATCGGGAGAAAGAAATGGAATTAATTCCACAACTATAGAACGACGCGATAAAGCGCGCATTACCCTCTCACTGAGTAATTTAGCTCCCTATATTAGGAGCCTCCTGGCGCGCCGAGGGATGTGGGGTTGTTGGGCCCCGCCTATCAGGGTGTTAAATTTGTGAATAATTTAAGTTCACCAACATTTTTAAATTTATGAACAGTTTTTAATGTACTAACCTTATTTCAAATTATATGAACATGCAAAAATCATTGTTTTTTATTTGCAAATTTTTGAAATTCAGAATCTTTTTATAACCTATCTAGTACATCTTTTGGTTTAACAAACTTTTTCAGATTGAAAAATATCGTCAGCTTTGTATGAGCTAGGAGCGAGTAGAAAAAGAAACGCGTTCGGTAACATGCATTATGGCCAGCCATGCCCGCTGAATGCAGTTTTGGGCCGTTTGGTTACTCGATGAGTTGCACTGAAGTCTTGGCCCGTATAAACCGTAAAGCATATCTGGGCCTTGTTATGAAAAAACACTTGAATTGCCGTTTTCCCAGGGAACTCCTATTGGACGCTCGCTGCGGCAAGCAGTCGGCGCATCGCACAGGGCAGGTGCGAGGGAGCGACCGAGTGGCCCGGCCCGTTTAGCGTTACAGCAGACCCCGGTTTTGGAACCTTCTATGATGTTTTCGGCAGGTTTTTTCCGGTTTTGGGAACCTTCTAGAAGGTTCCTGAACCGGCTTTTTCTTTTTCAGTTTCTTTTTCAGTTTCTTTTTCGTTTTCCGTTTTTCTATTTCTCTTCTTTTACTTTTTCCTTTTTTTCTGTTTCCTTTTTTCTGTTTCTTTTTTCTTTTCCTTTTTTCTTTTCAAGTTTATTTTAAAAAAAATCCGAATTTCAATTTTTTTCCTGTTTTCCAGATTTTGTTCAAAAATTCAAAAAATATTCCCATTTCACAAAATTTGTTCATAAATTCAAAAAATGTTCCTGTTTTTTCAAAAATTGTTCATATTATTTTTATTCATTTTTTGATAAATTTGAAAATTAATGGCACGGATTTAAAAAAATGCCTGTTTTCAAAAATTGTTCACAAATTTCAAAAAATGTTCTTATTTTTCAATTTTTTGTTCATGTATTAAAAAATGTTCTTCTTTTTCAAATTTTTCAAAAAATGTTCTTATTTTTTAAATCATGTTCAGTTTATGCAGCTGAAAAACGTTCACCTATATAAAAAATGTTCGCACTTTCAAAAAATGTTCGAAGCACTAGAAAAAAGTTTCCATTTCAACTGTTTGGTCATGTATATAAAAAATGTTATCCTTTTCAAAATTATCTCAGTTAAAAGAAATTTGTTCTGAATTTAAAAAGTTGTCCCCAGTTTCAAATTTTGTTCACCAATTCCAAAAAAATTGTTCACAAATTTCAAAAAATGTTCTTATTTTCAATTTTTTGTTCATGTATGAAAAAATGTTCTTAGTTTTTTAAATCATGTTCAGTTTACGCAGCTGAAAAACGTTCACCTATATAAAAAATGTTCGCACTTTCAAAAAATGTTCGAAGCACTAGAAAAAAGTTTCGGTTTCAACTGTTTGGTCGTGTATATAAAAAATGTTCTCCTTTTCAAAATTGTTCTCAGTTAAAAGAAATTTGTTCTAAATTTAAAAATCGGACGCTCACTGTGGCAAGCAGTCGGCATTTCGCACACAAGCAGCTTGGCTGGACCGGCCCATATTGCGGGTGCGCCACATTCGTAGGTTAAAAATCGCAAAAAAGGAAAAAGGGTACTGGAATCGAACCCGAGACTTCCTATTGCTAAGCGCAATGAGCTAGCCGCCCCAACTAGCTACTTCTTATGGTAAATTGGCAGCGCGAACCTAAAGAAATTAGCAGTAGCGAGAAAACATAAAATCTGAATACGCAAAATTACGATGAACCAAGGTGTGAGCGAGGCACCTGTCAACACAAGTAGGTAGCCACTATAGTTTCTAAGATTTCGTGTCAAAAAAGGTAGCCCAACAAATATGAACTATAAACCGCGACAAAGGCTATACTTAAAAAAAATTCAAACGTGAATTCTTTTGGCAAAAAGTAAATATTTTCTGAAATGCAACCATTTTATAATTTGTGAACAAAATTTTAAAAATTAGAACATTGTGTGAAAGCGTAAACATTTTTTTGGAATAAAAAAGGAAGAAAACTGAAATTGCGAACATTTTGTTTAAATGCGACCACTTCAAAATTTGTGAACAATAATTTTAAAATTAGAACATTTTCGTAATTTCATTTTTTAATGGACAAATTAATTGAATACGAGAACATTTTTCAAATTTGCGAACACTTTTTTGAAAAACAGAATAGAATTGAAAACCCAAACATTTCAAATTAACATTTTTGGAATTTGTGAAAAAAAAAATTAAAGCAGGAACAATTTTGAATCTTGAAAACAAATTTGGAAGCGCCAACTATTTTTTCAACCACGGACATTTTTTGAATGTTGAGAACAAATTTTAAGGTAAGTAATGTTTCAAAGTTTGAACATTTGTTAAACAACGCGAACAAATTTTGAAACTCCAAACAAATTTTTTGAATACATGAACAATTTTAAGAACAGGAACATTTTTTGAAATTTCTGAACAAAAAGTTGAAAAGCTGACCATTTATTGAATCTGTGAACAATTTTTTGAAAACACAAACAAATTATAAAAAAAACACGAAAAACTTTTGAAAAATGGGAACAAATGTGAAATCCCAATTTTTTTTGAAAAAATGAACAAACTTGGAAATGTGAACATTTTTTGAAAATCACAAACAAAATTTAAAACTCCGAACAAATTTTGGAAACACAAACAAAATGTTGTACATTTTTTGAAAATAATGAAATGTTTTTTGAAACCTGAACAAAAAAATTTGAACATCTTTTTTGGGACCGAACAAAGTATTGAATATACCGAACTTTTTTTAAAATTGCGAACAATTTTTGAAACCGAAACACTTTTTGAAATCCCGAACATTTTTTTAAAAGTTGTCAAAAGGTTGAACAAAAATATTCTTAACAATTTTGTTAACACATATTTTTTTTGAAAATTCCGAACAATTTTTGAAAAATGCATACAGTTTTTGAATTTGTGAACAAAATTTGAAAACATGAATTGTTTTCAAGTTCTGAACATTTTTGTAAAAGTGCAAACATTTTCCAAAAAAGACGAACATTTTTTTGAAAAAGAAAACATAAACATGAAAAACAAAAAATAAAAAAAATAAAAAAAGAAACAGAAATAGAAAAAGAAAGGAAAATAAAAAACCGATTCAAGAACCTTCTAGAAGATTCCCAAAACCGGAAAAAATCAGCTGAAAACCGGAAAACGGGAGCGCTGGAACGGGCCGGCCCGTTGCGTCGCTGCTCGGTCGCTCACCTGTGCGAAGTGCCGGCAGTTTGACGCAACGAGCGGCAAATAGGAAATTCCGTTTTCCCACAACCACCCATAGCACTCAAGTAACAGTGGTTGCTCAAAAAACAAACAAACTCAAGTAACAGTGAAGATTGAGTGTCAAAAAAGGAGAAAAAAAACTTTTGTAGGGCTAAGAAGGAAGCAGATTTTATTCGCAAAGAAAGCAGATTCTGAAAAAGGTTAAAATATGGAATTCTTTCTTCCTGCACGGCCAGGATCCGATCAGGAACGGAAACCAACGGTGGACGATCGGACATGGGATGTTCAATTGTTCACATGTCAGAGGCCTCGGCTCGGCTGGCCGCCACGCTCTCCGGGCCCCACAGGCCCACCTTTCCCACCGCCTACGCCGGCCGCCCGTGTCCGATTCGCGGAATCTGAGCCAGCCAGCCAGCCAGCCACCGCCCGCCCACCATCACAGGCCACCGACAGCTGGGCCCGGCCTTTCCACTTGGGCCAAGATTCAGCCATCCTCATCCCCATTCCCCATGCTGCCACCTCATACCGTCACTGACAGGCAGGCCCGGTGTGCTGGTCCCACACCGTCAGCGCGTGGCGGCTACGCGAGCCCACGGCTCACGAGGGGGGGCGAGGGACGTCACGCTCCTCTCGCGCCCCTCTATACCACCCCCCTTTTCTCCCCCCCGCACACGCTCGTCCGCACCGACGAAGCTTCCCTCCGGCTCACCCCCGCACCGCACCGCCACCCGGGGAACCCCAGCGAGAAGGGAGGGGAGACGCTGCGGCGGCCGCCGGGCAGGGCAGGACAGCGCGCGCGCGCGTGGGCGCCGGGAGCGAGGGATCGGCCGGGATGTCGACGCCGGCGAGGAAGCGCCTGATGCGCGACTTCAAGCGCCTGCAGCAGGACCCGCCCGCCGGCATCAGCGGCGCGCCGCACGACAACAACATCACCCTCTGGAACGCCGTCATATTTGGGTAACACCACAAATCCCGCCCTTTTCTCTTCTGTTCATCCCTAGGTTTTGGTGCTTGGGGATCTCGCGGAGCCGCGATTTCCGTTATAGCTCGGTGCGTCGCTGATGTGTGGTGCTGATATCGTTCCCTGATGTTGTTGATTCTGCAGGCCGGATGACACGCCGTGGGATGGAGGTGAGCCGGTTCCCGATTTAGGTTTCAGTTTGTTTCATTCATTCATCCGTGTGTGTGTAGCTGCTCGATTACTAGTGTTTGCCTGCTGTGTGATACTATACTGATTGGTTGATTGGCGCTGCGGCTGGACCTATTTATGATCTGTCTGTAATCGCGCGCGAAAGATTGTCGTCTTTCTAGTTTGATTTCTCATGTACACGGTGTGGATGGAGAGCTAATGGGAAGTAGAACAACTTTCTGCCCCCCAAAGTAGCAACCTGCCTAACTAAGCCTGTCGTTTACCGGTCGGTTTACGTCACTGATATGGCAGGAAACCGAAAGCTGTAGCATCCATGATGACCGTTGTTTAATGGGAACTTCACGGGCTGCCTGTTGTGATATAGTGATTGGCTAATTGGTACGGTAGTACAGCTTATTTGTAATCTGTAATCTTGTGAGAAATTGTCGTCTTCCTCGTTTGATTTCTCATATACAAGGTAAAGCTAATGGGAAGTGCAATAACTTTCTGCCCCCAAATACCTACCTGCCTAACTAAGCCTGTCGTTTACCGGTCGGATTATGTCACTGGTAGCTGGTATGGCAGGAAGCCGAAAGCTGTAGCATTTGTAATGTCTGTTGTTTAACGGAAACGTAATGGGCTGCCTGTTGCAATTTAGCGATTGGTTAATTGGTACCGCTGTTGGACCTATTTGTAACCTATCATTGTGCGACAAATTGTCGTTTTTCTCGTTTGGTTTCTCATATACACGGTGTAGATGTAGAGCTAATGGGAAGTACACTTTTTGCCCCCAGAATAGCTACCTGCCTAACTAAGCCTGTCGTTTACCGGTCGGTTTATGTCACTGGTATGACGACAGGAAACCGAAAGCTGTAGCATCTGTGATGTCCGTTGTTTAACGGAAATGTAAAGTGCTGCCTGTTGTGATATAGCGATTGGTTAATTGGTACTGAAGTTGGACCTATTTATAATCTGTAATCGTGTGACAAATTTTCGTCTTCCTCTTTTGATATCCCCAAATTAGCTACCTGCCTAACTAAGCCTGTCGTTTACCAGTCAGTTTACGTCACTGCTACGGCAGGAAACCGGAAGCTGTACCATCTGTGATGCCTGTTGTTTAACGTAAACAGAAAGGGCTTCCATCTCGTGTTTGATTGCTGCTTCAATGCTAAAGGGTGTCATCCTCTCACAAGTTAGCAAGAAACATGCTTTTACAGATGTTAAATTTGGTCTAGTAATGTGCACAGTGCAGCTATTTTCAAGCAAGGTTAATTCCTAATCTTGCCTCTGTGTAGTGCCTATCCGGCCTAAGCGCACGCCTAGCAGCGGTTAAGGCAAGGCATTTCGTTGTCGCCTAGCACACCTAAGTGCACGCTTAGAAGCGCTTTTTTCTTATCATTGCTTTAAAGTGTACGTTACAGTTTGGCATACTACCTGCACACCTGAAATCAGTAATAAGCATATGGCCCATAAAAGAACATGCTCTTGGCTCTTGAAATAATAGTGATGGAGTGTGTGTGCGTGGGTTAGTCTTCTCGACTATCATTACTTATATCTGCTGGAGTTTTTATTTGTGGTGTATGCCAGCTAGTAATTTTTATGTACTCCCGCTGTATCAAAATGTAAGACGTTATTTGACACTATGACAGTGTCAATAAAGGTCATATATTTTGATACAGAGGCAGTAGTATGTACTACCTTAGTCTTAGCCTTAAGTCATGAGTTCGTCATGTACGTGTGTAGCCATCATATGAGCGGTGATTGGGGAGCCCTCGTTTGAGATGGGGTCTATATTCCTGCCTGTGCATGTTGGAGTATGATTTATTTAATTATTGGTATTAGTTCTTGTAGCACAACTGGCATAATTTATCGGGGCACATTGTATTTTTGTTGGGCGAGGTCACTTCATCTCTAGAAGCCTAGAATACATGATCATCTGATTCAGGAATGTCTACTTTCTACCCAATTCCGGTTGCCTGCAAGACTTAAACTCACCCTGAAATTGTGATAACTGATAATATTTTTTTGGATCCAGTTCGATGTTCATTGGATCCTATCCCTTTGGTTTGGTTTGTTAAGATCGCAAACTACTTAGTTTAGTTTGGCAAGCTTATGCTCATGATCCAAGGAAACTACATACATGGTACCAGTGAAATATGGTCCTCACCGTGTCTTTCCATTGCTGTAGTCTGGAGAAAAAACTAGTGGTTTTAAGTAGTCATAAGTTTGCTAACATTTATTATGTTACACATTATAGGTACGTTCAAGCTGACCCTGCAATTCACAGAAGATTACCCCAACAAGCCACCAACTGTTCGGTTTGTCTCAAGGATGTTTCACCCAAACAGTATGTCCTCTTCATGACTTTCATTCAATCACTTGGTTACTTCCTTCAAATGACTAAACTGTTCTCAGAGATTGAAGCCTTGAGGGTCTGTTGGAAATTGGTTTAATGTTTTCTATTATCTGTCCAGTTTATGCAGATGGAAGCATCTGCTTGGATATCCTACAGAACCAGTGGAGCCCTATATATGATGTTGCGGCGATATTGACCTCTATCCAGGTATTCTGTAGGCCATCTCTTACTATAATTAGATTAATTTGCTAGCTTTGTTTGTTGCTGTTCACTTCATTACACATCCAACCATTGGTAGCTACCAACTACTCTTAAGTTTGCACAATCTGTATTGTTGTTATCAGAAGTAAAACCTGTTCCATTTCTACAATAATATAGAAGAAACAAGAACAGTGCTCACTTGTGGATTGGCATGAGTTGCACAGTACTGTCACTGAGGCCAGATCCAGATCTTATTGACAACTTTTATTGTGTAACAACCACCTGTCCTATAGGTAACATGCGACAAATAAATACTCCCTCCGTTCCAAAATAGATGACCCAACTTTGTGCTAAAGTTAGTACAAAGTTGGGTCATCTATTTTGGAACGGAGGGAGTAGTTACCAGTGACACAGCTTGCTAAAGTTTGATCATAAATAGCAAGTTACCCTGTTCTGTTGTGGATGTAAAGATTATTTCCCTCGCTTACTAAAGTATTGGCCTGGGGCGCCATGGGTCATCTGTCCCTGAATCCACACACTTTACTTAGTTTACTTATTCATGTCGTGGTTTGCTCTGCAGTCCCTGCTGTGCGACCCGAACCCGAATTCTCCTGCGAACTCTGAAGCAGCCAGAATGTACAGCGAGAACAAGCGCGAGTACAACCGCAAGGTTCGTGAGGTCGTGGAGCAGAGCTGGACAGCGGACTAGCGTCGCCAGATCCTGCAATAAGCGACGCCAGGAACGTCGCCATTTCTGGCTTTGCTGGTGTGTACCACCAAATTAAAACATTGAAAACCCCATGGCCGTTGTGTCCCTGTGCTTAATGTCCTGTTGTTTTTTCAGTGCTTGTGACCTGTTTGGTGAACTAAGGCATGTTAGCCATTGTAAAGATTTTATGTTATAGCTAAGAAGTTGGTGCTGCTTGCGAGTCTTTAAACCCTTGGTGCGTTCTACAAATGGTATTTGAGCTACTCCCTCTGTTCACTTTTATAAGACCTTGAAGACATTTCAGACAATGTGCAAAACAGCCTATTTTGAGCCGTCTGAAAGGACTTACAAAAGTGAAAGTTTTTATACTGATTGACATAATTCTCGAGCCATTGGTAGAGAAAGAAAAGATGCCTGCCCGACATTATTATTACTAGCATAGAGAGGACTTCTGAGATGAAGGCTTCAGGTAGAGAAACAAGAGAGGGATCGAAAGGGAAAAAAGAGGAGAAACAAGAGAGGGATTGAAAGGGGAAAAAGAGCTCTACACTGAGAAGAAAAACAACAATAGTAGTTGGAGCCTCCTTATGTGCACATCCTCGAGGATAACTCATCACCGGCAGCTGCATGTTCATCCATCCTCCTGGGAGCTGGATGATTTTGGACGGGAGAAACAGCTGGTTTATTATCATCTATCTGCTGAATCTAGACGACCTGGCGGTCCGGGACGACGACACCGGGGAGCCGTCGCCGCTCCGGATCTCCCCCTCCCAGTCATCCTGCACCTGGGTGGCGAACTGGAGGTTCCAGAGCACGTCCTCGACCGACGGCCGGTGCACCGCCTCCTTGGCAAGGCACCTCAGGCAGATCTCCATGACGGTCCTCAGTGATTCCTCTGAACAGCTCTTGCTCACCGCGGGGTCCACGAAGCTCCTCCTCCTGGCCCTGTCCTCCTCGGCCATTGCCCACAGCAGCTGCAGCACAATCAAGATTCAGGTATCTGTGTTGTGTTGTGCACTACCATCTACAACTAGGTGACCGATCATACGTACCAGTTCCTTCATGATCTCCACCTCATATATGGATGTGATCGGCTTTCCGGACACAAGCTCAAGCAGGATCACCCCGAAATCAAATATGTCGATCTTGTCGCCGAGCATCGTGCTGCAAAGTGACATTGCAGAACAAATTAGTTGTGCCAGTTGAAACTGCCATGGATGAAATAAGCGTTTGAAGCTTGAGCCTTGTAGATACCTGTCAGTTTGGTGCCTGCTTCCAGCCCCTCCCTGCTTGGATTGACAAACAACATACATTTTTGGTGAGCAATAGCCATAAAAACTAAACTCTAAGTTGTTCTTTTGCTGAATTACCTCAGATTTTGCAGCCTCTCCTAGGATTGGAATATTGTAGCTGCCGATTTTGGCGACATGGTTCTGGTCTAGAAGAATGTTGCTGATCCTCAGATTATTCCCGAATAGACCAGGTATGATCCCTCCATGCAAGAACTGGATGCCCTTTGCGACACCGATGGCGGCCGATATCCTCTGCCCCCAGGTAAGCTTCCGTCCTTCGGTTCCTTCTGGTAAAGAACAGTTCAAACAAGAAACATAACATTCAGCCATTGGACTGCCAGAGCAAGTGAAATTATGAAGGAGATAAGAACCGACAACTTACGCGAAATCCTGCTCCTCAAGTTCCCGTTTTGCACATACTCGAAAACGAGGTAGAGTTGGGTTACGGTGGAATCGTCGAGATCGTATTCAAAGCAGTGCCCTAGAGCACTGACCAAGTGCCGATGCCTGAGCCGAGATATGGTTTCGATGTGGCGGTTGAAGCTTTGGGAGCTCTGGTTCCTCTTAACCTTTAGGCTCCTGATTGTCACTGAGGCACCATTGCTTAGCTTCCCTAGATACATCTGACATAATGAATCATGGTCATTTACATAACTAGAACAAGTCGTGGTAAAATTTCAGGCATCACTTGCCCAACTCAGAACAGACTGAAGAAAATTCAGTGGAGAGATCGGCGACGCTGTACCTCGCCATAAGAATCTTGCCCGAGCAGGCAAGAGTTTGCAAAGTTGTTCGTCGCCGCCTCGAGTTCGACCAAAGAAAATGATCTATATGGCGGGATCCCCAAAGCTCCTAGCTTCACTGTCTGTGATATGTAACCTTTTTTTCGTCGTCCCAAATGCCAAAAGGGAAGCAAATGTTAGTGATTTTTCATCAAGTTTGATTTCAAGAAATGAAATTCAGGGTCTCTTTGACTCATTTCAGAAGCCATAAGATGAAATTCAGAGATCGATCATACGTGCATCGGCGAACAGCTTGGAAGGGTAGGCACTCGAAGTAGAAGTATGGTCTTCCATCAATGTCGCCGCGGGCCTCGTCTTTGCCCCTTCCATGGTCATTTTTTTGATGGCGAAGAAGGCCATGGCGCCGACGAGCGAGACAGCCACGACGACCGCCATCACGATGCCGGCGATGAAGCCCGCGTGCCGGCTAACTTTCTTCTTTTCATTGTGTCGAGGAACTATCCCCACGGCCAGTGCCTGGTTCTGGCAGAACGGCGACGGGTGCTGCGAGCCGTCGCCCCTGTCCAGACAGTTCTCCGACGAGAGCACCACCGCCACCGGCTTCCCGCCCGGCCTCAAGCAGGCCGGCACGCTCCCCATCAGGAGGTTCGACGACAGGTCGACGAGCCGGAGGTTGTCGCCGCAGGGCACCTTGTCGGAGAGCGCCCCGGTGAACCTGTTCCCGGCGATGCTCAGGTACTGGAGCGACGGCAGGGACAGCAGCGCCGGCGGGAACGGCCCGACGAAGCGGTTCAGCGACACGTCCAGATGCTCGAGCAGGTAGAAGGAGCTGAGCTCGGCGGCGGGCAGGCCGCCGGTGAACTTGTTCCGGCTCAGCACCACCGACGCCACCTTCCTCCCGAGCCTCGGGAACGCCGGCCCGAGCGAGTTGCCGCCGACGTCGAGCACCTGGAGGTTCGCGAGGCCGCGCATGTCGGGGAGGTTCCCGGAGAGGTTGTTGGAGGCGAGCACGAGCGAGCGCAGCGACGGCGCCTTCCCGAGCGACTCCGGCACGGCGCCGGCCAGCGAGTTGTTCCGCAGGCTGAGCACGGCCAGCGCCGGCAGCGCGGTGCCGACCCAGCCCGGCACCTCGCCGCCGATCATGTTGTCGTCGAGGATGAGCGTCTGCAGGCCCTGCAGCCGCGAGAGGCCCCTCGGGATGGGCCCGTAGAGGTAGTTGCGGCTCATGTTGACGATCTCCAGCCCGGCGAGCCGCTCCAGCTTCCCCGGCAGGGGGCCCCAGAGGCCGAGGCCGGAGAGCGTGAGCACCTTGAGGTCGGGGAGCCTGGACAGCGTGGTGACCAGTGCACCAAGGGAAAAGTTAAGCGGGAGCGGCGGAGCGCCCTGGGCGCCGCCCGCGACGTGGAGCTGCGTGACGGTGTCCCCGTAGCAGACGACGGAGGCGGAGGGGGCGACGGTGCCGCCGCCGCCGCAGAAGTCGGTGGTGCGGCGCCAGTGCCGGAGCGCCGGCGGCCGGCCCAGCAGCTGCTGCACCTTGAGCAGAGTCCACGTCTGGGAGGCCTGCAGCAGCGGCGCGCCCCCCGGGAGCAGCACCGCCAAGAACACCAACGCCAGCAAGCAGCTCGGGCCAGCCGCCGCCATTGCCGGCCAAGAAGACGGCGATTCCTTCAGCGACACTGCTGGATCGATCAGCAAGAACCGGCGGAGCAAAAAGTTGATCAAATTAAGAATGTGTACTGCACACGCCAATCTCCTTTGGCGATTGCTTTCCGGCTTTGGTGATCGGGGACTGTACGTACCGGCAGCTGCGAATGGAACTTTGGTGATCGGGTACAGGGGAATTCAGAGGGCTGGATGTAAAGCGGCAAAGCCGCCTGAGGGACAGGTGCTGGTGAGTGGTGACCGGACACCAACAATGTGCAGAAGCAGAATGGCGTCCAAATTAGTCTCTCACAAGTCACAAAGATGCTGGTGCTAGACTAGACTACTGCTTCCTCCCATGCATCCCTACCCCGCCCGGCATTAGCAGAGAAGCCTGCTGCAGAAAGATTTGCGACAGCATTACAATATATACTTGCTCAACAACTGGCGAAAAGAAACATAAACAAGAGCCGGCGTGCTGAGCTACCACTTTGGGGCCAAAGCTAGCTGCTTGACAAGAAACCATACAGAAATGAGCTGAATTTTACCTCGCGGTCACGGGAGCTGCGGCGGCAGCAGACATGGAAGAGGCCAAGGGAAGTTGTGAGTGATGGGCAGGACGATGAGCTCTGTTTCTTATTGCGTTTTGGCTGTCATACATGCATGGAGTGGTGCACTGTGGTGGCTAGTGGAGGGAGTGAGTGTCCTCTGAGCTATGGTACTGGTGCAACTTGTAGCTGCTGCGGTGGAGATTAGTACCGTTCACGGGGGTGCGGCGGAGGCGCCAGGGAACCGGGAACCCGGAGCAACGGACAGGTGGTGCCTGAGCTGGAAGGCTGGAGCAGGCAACGGACGACAGCAAGCATCAGTCCGATGCTCCACTTTCCCCCCTCCCAATCTCTCCCTGGCTCCGTTTATACTGTATATACCACTAGTTATCGAAAATGCCAAACGAAGCTTCATGAAGGCCGTTATTTGAAAACTTTAAAATTAAAAAATTTCAGTTTCAAAAAATTCTGAAAATAAATACACATATACCCAGATACATAATGTACATGTGTGCACATGTTCAGGTCGACATACAATAAAACGTGAGCTACACGAAAAAGACAAATATGGGGTTTTTTAGCATGTGTCCTGTTCATCTTTAAAGTCCATGATTTTGTTTTTTTTGCAGCTCGCAATTTAAGGTATTTCATCCTGAAATTTTTCACATATACACTTTCCATCCTTGCATATATGCTTATTTTTTTCAGAATTTTTTGAAACCAAATTTTATAAATTTTAAAATTTCCAGAATAAAGAGCTCCATGGAGCTCGGACTCTAAAATGCCCTACTCACTAGTTATCACCAAACAAAAAATGGTAATAATGCCACTTTACCACTTCGTTCGGATGGGAATATAAGTCGGGCACGGGTTTTCAGGCCTTTGATTCGATTTCCCATCCTAAGGGAGAATGGTGCTTCTTTGCTTTCTTGGGATTGGATTTTGGTCTCTACCTGTTTCCAACCTACGTAGATATGGCGCTGCTTTATGTCTCGACCTTCTTTCAGACAACTTTGCTGGTTAAGAGGGACGTGACAGGCTTTCAGCTCTGAGAACAGTGGTGCCGATTCGCCATGCTTGGGGTTTGTTAAACGTTAATGATGCTCCACACCAAACTACGAACACTTTGGCTAACAAAGCCAGTTCTGGCCTTCCGGGGCAGAAGTAGCCGTTAGGACAGACATGATGCTCTATTATTGCACGGTAAACCGTATGGTTCTAGGCTAGCATTGCCCTTCAAATGGACCTTTTTCAAAGTGATGAGTACCTGTAGTACCTCCATTCCATACGACCGCCCCTTTCCGCACCTACTGCTGGCTACTGTGATCAAGTATCATCAACATGGCTCGCCTCTTTTTCTTGCTTTTTCCTTGGATTCGTTGGTTCCTTCCTTTCCTTTCCTTTCGGTAGACTACTTTCACTTGTAGTGCAAGAGGCCACTTGATTTTCCCCGATTTCCTCTCTGCTTTGGTTAAAGATGATGAGGGGGCAGGAAACCAAAGAATGCCCTCTATTCCTGGCATGGAAGAAGGGATTCTTGTGTTAGGCCAACTCCACCGCGCGACCCCAAACGAACGCCCGTTTGTCCGGATTCTGTACGTTTGTGTAGGGCAATGAGGTCGTGTCCAGACAGTTTCCGGGATGCGGTGGCCGTGCGCCCAGCACGCGGCCGCATCCCGGACGCATCCTGTCTGCGTACCTTTATCTTTGCAAGTCCTTAACTTTTTTTCATCATTCATTTTTGGTACATAAAAATACATCATCACATTTTGACTAGTAAAGCAAGACTAAAGAAAACAAAAACCACAAGAATACATTTTAGAAGATACCCAACTTCCATAACTGCTCCATTGAATTGGGTTAGGGCCTTAGGACCTTCTCGGTGCATTCATTGTTGATATGTGGAGGAGGCTCGATCTTGCATCATTCTTTCTTTTTCAAGCCTAAAGAAGTCGATGTAGCTTCCTCACGCCTAGTCTCGTGTCTAGCCTCTAATCTAGCAACAAGTGCACTTGTCTCATCTATAGCCTCTATGCTAACTAAAAGTGCATGAACATGTACTAAATTTCGCTCTATCAATATATCGTTGTACTCTTCTTCCCAATATCAAAACTTGCATCCATACTACACAATAAAATTTGAAGTTAGCACAACTAGTCAAATCTAGAGCACAAACCGAAACTAAAAAGAGCACATACCCCATCGTTTAAGCACTTGATGAACACCCATCCGGAATATTCCGGCGTTGTAGACACGCGGCGCACGACCATCCTTGGGCAGTGGCCGCACTTAATGAGTGGTAATGGTGCGCCGACGAGCTTTTGGGCAAGCACCAAGCCCGACCGACCGCCATTCGTGTATCTGCCGGCGGACCACCGACCGTGCAGATCCGAGCGGCTAGAGGAGGAGCCACTGCCTGCATGTGGCCTTGCGGTCCTGGCAGGGCCTTCCAGCGAGGTGCCCGACCAGTCCATGGCGCGGCCCGGCCTCCCACAACCGGGCGAGCTCAAGACCGACCGGATCCGCCACAAATCCGGCCGGCGGATGCGCAAACCAGGTGGTCGTGGTTGGGTAGCTCGGCGGCGCCGAGGGGAAGGGGCTGGGCGAGCACGCGTCCGAACTGCATGGCTGCAATGGCAGCGGCGGCGAGGGAAAGAGTGGGGAAGAGTGGAGGGGGGTGCGGCCGGAGGGAGGGAGGGGGCGGATAGAAAAAGGCCCTCCCTGTGCCACCGACGGGCGGGCCAGGGGAGGACACGCGCAGATGGCCCGCGTATCCGCGTGGTGTCCGTTTCACCCCAAAAGCGGCGCAAACTTGGACCAGGGATGAGTCAAAAGCGAACACAAAACGGACAAAAGTCAGTTTGCTTCCGCTCGCTGGGCCGTCCGGTTTGTCCTTTTTACCCCAAACGGACAGGGCCGGACAGGATGGGGTCGCGCGGTGGAGTTGGCCTTAGGCTGGTCACAATGGGGAGGAACTTAGGAGTAACATCACACACTCCAATACAACTTTGCTTATGTGTCATATATTTAATGAAGAGAGAGGTGCTTGTGGTAGCTAGCTAAGTTACCGGAACATCACACACTCCAAAAAATAATGAGTCTATAACCTAATAAATACATTATTGCATGACACTACATAGATGTTCCTACCCACTGTGGAGGTAGTAACATAGTCTAGAAAAGTGTGTAAGTTACTAGACTATGTTCTTGCCCATTGTGACCAGCCTTACAGAAGAGGTGAGCACGGAATGCAAGCAAGGCACCGCACGGGGTTGTTTTTTGCACTGAAACCATGGTGAGTTCTTCCAACTGCAGAGTGCTCTGATGTCCGTGAGATTTATGCGTCGATCGAACCTTGTGAGATAATAAATGCCACCCTCCAGCCAACCTGTTCCTTTCTTTGAAGTGCTAGTGAATTGTCCTACTCAGACCACGGACAGAAAAAATTCTTCTCAGTTAACTTTCCGTTTCCTCTCCATTGACTTGGCATAAATCAACCATTTTCCCAATTCCTCACATGCGCATATGCAATTGGATTGTTGTGAAAATTAAGAGTGCACATGCGCCTCGAAGGAAAGGCAAACACATAATAAAGGATGCACTATGCTTTTACACCGGAAACACGTAAATGGTGTGTACGGTGTAAATCCAGAACCTTGTAATAATATTGATGCACTGTCTGGAAAGTAGGATATGAAAAACATAGAAACAGGAAAAGTGCAGGATGATATAATATCTTGTGTTGATTGTTTTTGAGATAGCTAACCGCTCATACCGGGGGTGATATAATATCTTATGGATTTGTACAGAAATCTGAAACACATAAATGGTACAACGTCGTTCACCACATCCAGGAATTCTTCACGCTTTGGATGGTTATTAACTTCCACGTCGACGACCTCGCGGAGGACGGCATAATTTGGAAGCACACGACAGTGGTATGTACTCAGCTCCCCCCCCCCCCCCCCGGGGCGCTTAAAAGGCGCAATTCCTGGGCAAAATTATCCCCCCTATGGACTATATGATTAGGAAGATCTGGGCACCACCTAATGTCATTTTTTTACTTGGTTGGCCATTCAAGATAGAATGTCGACCACAAGTAGATTGCTCACGTGAGGTTACCAAATTGTGGTCTTTGTCCGCTTTGCAAGAGGGAACAAGAGACCGACGCACACATCCGCTTCATATACCGCTTCACCTTGAGACTTTGGAGTTTGGTAAAACATTGGTTGCATCTCGAGACGTCGATATCTCCTCTTGGCACTTGGGCCGCTCCGTGAAAGAATGGTGGACTAACCGGGCTGGCTCTAGCACACCAAATATAAAAGCCATTGCATCCCTCACGATGCTCATTATTTGGACAATTTGGAACGAAAGGAATGCAGTGCTCTACCTGCACAAGAGTGTACCACTGTCAGTCTTGCTAAACATCATCAAGACCGACGTGAGCCTTTGTGTCGCTGCAGGTGCCAACTAGCTAGGGGTCATAATACTAGGAGAGTGATCATTCGATCTAAAGGGGTGATGCTTGTAACACAACTCTATTCTCTTCTTAATTAGTGGATGAGGCCAATCTTTTGCCTCCATGTTGAAATAAATAAATAAATGGTACAACATAGCTATTTGGACCCCACAAATATATTTTTTGGCAAGTTTTGTTTGATACAAAGAGAGAAAGAGAGATACAAGAGACATGCTGCATTAGACTTTAAGAAAAACCTAATTCTCGAATTCTCTTAAATACTGAGAAACTTGCTGATAAATTACATCCACTTATTTTAATAGTAGGATGATTAAGAATTATTTCTTTTTGAATCTAATGAAAACAATATCTATTATGTGTTGATAATTTTTTGTTATAACCTAATCGTGTGTAATTCTCTCTAATTATAAGGTAGTATTATCATCGATATGTAGTTCCATGGCATATAATTGTATAAGTATAACAATTTTTATTGTTTGTATAAATTTAGATAGACAACTTGATAACTGAATTTTTATTTGAATTGTTATCTCTCGTTGAGTTCCATGGCAACCATCTTATTTGAATTGTTATCCCTCGTTGAGTTTGTATCAATGTTCACTCGAGCTCTTACATAAATGAGTTCTTAAACTGCAAAAAATATGTAAATTAAAACATCGAGATACGGAGATACACCGTCACCTTCATCAACATGCTGACATTAATGGCGGACCCGATTCACTCGTGAGAGAGTTAAACAAATTTAGGAAATATAATTTGAAAATGTATATAATGAATGAATCCTACATCATCGATCTGAGCCGGATAAAAGTATACAATTTTTATTTATTTATACTGAACACTTTTACTTTTTATATAACTCGTTCTCTAACCGTATGACTTATATTGGTATATTTCATTATTATGTTTAGAGAAACTAACCATAGGAATCTTGTTAGATATCCAATTAATTGTGTGTACAATTATGATGTCTATGCTTGCTAATACACTTGCATTAAATTTAAACTATATTGTAGAAAAGTAGTGTTAGTTACTTCGTGTCTCTAACAACATCATTTGTTAAGTCGATTGCCCCTAAATAAAAGTTAAATGAAAAAGGTGTCATGTGTCTAGAAATTAATTTGTGCCGCTTAGATGAACTATCGGTGTATGTATATGTTGGCCTCTATTAGTGTTCTCAAATATCTTGATAGAGAACTCCATAGTCTGACAAATATCTTGATAGAGGTTATACATTATATCTATCTTAGGTAAATGTAAATTGATTGCATTCTATAATAGATAAGTTGTGTCAAAGGATTTGGCCGTGTTCATTGGCATTGCTTGTATAACTGTCCTTCAGTGCGAATATGTCTTTCATGTTTTCGGATTTAATGGTGTACCTGATACCTTGACTTTTGACTTGAAAACCATTATGTTAGAAGTTACATATGCACAACTCTTTCAAACAAATGATATGTTAGTTGTATTGACCTAATGGTGACATATTGAGTCAATAAGAACTCCCTTTACACATATTAAAAACATATGCACACGGTATTGTTCGACCATATCACACACCAAGTTTAGCCCCCTTTCCCTAAGTACGAATGGGACTACAAAGAAAAGAGCCTTGCCGAGCGCCGCCGAGCGCCTTTGCTGCCATGCACGTCAGAGAATAAAAGCCAAACATGATATGAGGCCCTATTACAATGGAAACATAGCATAGTCACAAACTCCCAATAGCTTCGTATTTCCTTTTCATCTCAAAGAAGCTGATATTCTTCAACATCAACACGATATGAGGCCCTATTACAATGGCAACACAACACAGTCACGGACACCCAATAGCTTCGTATTTCCCTTTCATCTCAAAGAAGTTGATATTCTTCAACATCAACATTATATGAGGCCCTATTACAACGGCAACACAACACTTAGTTTTATCTCTCAACATCAACATCACTAGAACTTAATAACGACTGATCGGGTCTGAGACACACTAGCTGAACTATTTGATGCATATAATCTCCACCATGTCTATAAACTAGACATTAAGGTGAACATATCTGAATTTTCTCTCAATTGCCCTTCTTCTGATCTTTTGCCATATATTTTAGCACCACTTGTAGGTGCTAATGACTTGGAACTGTATAAAGCATTTAAACAAATAATGTAAATATATTAGGTGGGTGCTAAGATTATGGAAAACTCTTGAGATTTACAGGTTGATTACTCGTGGGCGTCAGCCACCTCCAGTGGTTGCCACGCGTCCCGGTGGCCCCACGCACCGCTTCTCCCATCTCTACCTTATCCATGCGCACGAAGGCATCGCCCAACCACACAATTCTCCAACTCTTGTTTTGACCTATCCCCGCGTGCATCTTCTTGATTTCACTCATTCCTCCCGTAGGAATCTACTTCACCGACGAATAGGCATGAAAACAGAGAGGAAATGGACGAAACTGAGTGCTATCACATTTGTTTTCATTCTTTTGTAGAAGTAGAGAAACCCAGAATGAATACTGAAGTAGATACTGCCAGAAACAGACACAGAGCAAATACAGGGCGGACACGAAAATAGAAGTGGGCGTCGATCGGAACTTTAAAACCCCTAGAGTCATATAAACACAAAAAACCAAATATTATGAAATGTTACCATGGCTACAAAATAATATGATTATGTTAACAACTTAGGGTAGTATTATAGTAGTATTGGACAATTGTGTATAGGGTCTAGTTGAGTAGGTATGTGGTAGTAGAAGTTGGGGCTCAAATGATTCATTCTGCTCATTGTGTTGTTTGGTGGTTGGGTTACAAAGCAGCCATAGACCTATACTAAAAACGAAAATTTCATATTCACGGAAACAGAAAGTTTCATTACCACCGGAAAACACCATTCTATTTTTGTTTTTGTTTCCACATAAGTAATTCCATTTTCATGTCCGTTTTGCAAATTTCTGTCTCCATTTTCATATTTCCTCTGCATTTTCATTTTTCTCTTCTGAAAAGTGAAAAGTTTCTACTTCATTTTTATCCCTACCGAACAAGGCAGCAAATCGGCGTTGCAACGGAGATAAGTCTGGGTGGTGAGCCCGACTGCTGCAATGGCCAGCTGGGAGATGATGCCCGTTGCAAGGACAACCACCACAAGAGACCACTCGCGCTGCAATGGGGTTGCACGGCGGTGCTGCAGCTGATGGAGGGTCGCCGGCCCTGCGAGCGACGACCGCGACGGGAGGTCGTGCTTCACCAACATCCACGACTGATTTCCCCTAGAAATCAGTCTGATCACTCGTAGCAGCCGGCTAAGATTATTTGCGACAGTGCTAAGGTTTTTGACCCCTAGCACCACTGCACTGCTTGTTGGAGATGGCGGTGCTGTGACGCAACACTGTCTGATGGGCCGTTGCGACACATCACTCGTAGATGGTTGTCGGTGCTGCGATGCAACACTCGCTGGCACTACAAGCTGGATGGGGTGAGGTCACCAGTGCTGGAATGCAGCACTCGTCCGCGACCGGGTACTACGATGCAGCATGCCCCGGTGCTGCTGCCGGATGGGGCGCGACGCCATAGAACGGGTGTTGTGATGCAACAGTTGGTGGCGGCCGCCGGTGCTGCGATGCAGCACACTTGCCGGCGACGGGCTGCTGCTGCAAGATACATGTGAAGGAGCAGCCGGGGGACGGCGAGCTGATGTGAGTGAACAGGGTGGCGATGCTGTCGAAGTACCCACAGTTACACGGGATCGGATAGGACGACTACTGACCCGACTGATTTTCCCTGGAAATCAGTCTGACACCTATCCGATCAGTAGTCGCCACCCTGTTCGGATCGGATCAGGTTTGTGACCCTAACACCTATTTTCACGTCTTCATCACCGTTGCTAACCGATTCCTCTCGCCTTCAACATCTTCTAACATTCACACGTGCCTGTGGATATGGATGCTCTACGTGTCAATCAACCGTTGCCAGCGGAAAGAAAGCTCACGAAGAAGATCGTGAAGCAGAAACGACTCCAGCCTTCACTCCTTCAGCACCAAAGTTTATGAAGCGATTAATAATCCGATTAACCACAACCAAACAAAAGCAATCAAAGACAAAGATGGAGCCAGTGTACTACTACGTGCGCATGGTACGGGTACGCGTGTCAGAGACGATCACTGTCCTGTCGACCGTCGGAGACGTAGCGCCAACGCGACCGACCCAAGCCATGCATGCATTCACTCCACTGACCCCCGGCCGGCGTCTCGCTCTCGTTCATCCGAGCGTGGTAGCTGGCGCTTTCCCCCGCCATTACTCGCGCCGAGACACCGTGACCCTCTCTTGGCATCCAAGGAACCGCGCCGGCGTCATGTGTTCCAGGAACCCGGAGTAAATGGACACCCCCAGACAGACCTCGCCGCCGGGGCGACGCGCGTACGGGCGCAACCGCCGCCGTACCGGGAGAATTTAGTGCCGTGCGCACGCAGCACAGCATGCGACTATGCGTGCGCGCGTACACTACACGGTACGCACGCAGGCTGGCCGGCCGTATGGCTCCAGATCGGATCGGCCGCAGCCATTCAATGCCGGCGATCGAATCGACCACGGTGGAAGCCAACGGGAGTAAAATGGAAGCCAACGGAGTAAAATGCATGGACGTTTGTCTCCGGCAGTGTGAAGTCAGTGCCAGTCTGCCAGACTGAGCTCACTTGTAACTTTGTAAGTATCTGGGGTATTTTTCGGACGTACCGAGGTACTGAGGTAGCAAGGCTGGTCCGAGAGGCGTGTAGGACCATGCTAGCACTTGCCATGTCGCTGTATAGTGTACCTCGCTTTGGCTGGACCATGTGAAGCTACATACGACGACGACGACCGATGATTGCGCAATGGAAAGGAGCACCGCCACAGATTCTAATCTCATCTTCATGATGATGAAATCACGACCACCGGATCAGAACTGAGGGTGCGTCCTTTCCACTCGGAAACAAAGAATCTTATCAGCTAGCAGGCTTAGGATTATGAACGACATACTGTTACTGGTGGCGACAACTGTTACCAACCCTAGGAAATTGTCTAGGCTCACATGAGCTTATGAATGCTGTTCTGGACCACATGAAGATGCACTTGGCATTTGCTTAGGCTTTCAGCAATGGCTCACCTGTTAGGGCATCTCCAGCCGCGCCCCCAGAAAGGCCTCCCCAGGCGATTTTTTCGCGCCGGCGCCGAAAAACAGCCCAGTCGCGCCCCCAGGAGCCCAATTTTCGCCGGCTTGGGCCGAAAACAGCGCCGGCAGACCCAGCCCGAACCCGGCGCGCTGGGGGGCGCCCGGGGGCGCCGGGGCGAGCTGTTTTGGCGCGAAAAAGACGTGGGCCAGCCGCGTCAGCGACTCGGCGCCTCGTCTTCCTCCAACGGCCTCGGTTCCCGCGGGGAATCAATGGCAAGGCTGCCGCCGGTCAGCCTTGCCATTGATTCCTCACGGGCGGCGCTTCACGGGATGGCGCGCCGACGCCTCCCCTCCCTCGCACGCGTACACACGGGCGCGGCCCGGCTATAAAAGCCGGCGGCCTCCACTCGCCTGTGCCCACACCAGCCCCGCCCCTCGCCGCCGTCCAGCCCCTCCCTCTCCCTGCCTCTCCCGAGCGCCGCCGCCCAGCCTCTCCCGAGCCCGCCCAGCCCCGCCGTCGCCATGGCAGAACGCTTCCCCGGAGACGAGGCGGCGGCCAACGGCTTCGGCCGCCGTTCGCTCCGCGAACAGGAGTCCTGGCTCCTGTTCCAGGCGAACATCCAGGCGCCGCCGGACATGCGCGCCGGGCCAATGGGTGGAGACTCAGCGCCGGGGGAGTGCCCATTCCCCCGTTGCCCGACGCCGTGGCGAAGCCAAAGTACTTCGCCGAGGAGATCGAGATCGTGCGCGCGTCCCTCACCGACGACCAACTTTCCCTCCCCCAGTACGCCGCCGACAACCACGCGGCCTGGGCGGCGTATTTCGAGCGCCGCCAGCAGCAGCGATTGGCGTCCACCAACGGCGCGCCAGTGGTCGGCGGCCGGTAGAACAGCGAGGGGCGCCACCTCTGGTGGGGCGTCCCCGGCCGCACACTCGATGGCGTGCTCACGTACCTCGAGGGCGGCAACGACCCGCCATTGGCGTACCCCCCGGCGCAGCACCGACGCGTCGGGCCATAGGCGCCAAGGAGGTTCGGGTCCTCCTCCTCCTCTTCCTCCTCCCGATCCTCATCGCACTCCTCCGGCACTTCGGCCATGCTCGGCGTCAAGGCCGAGCCCGCGGCGGAGTCGCCGCTCGGTCGGCGCACTCGCAGCGCCGGCATCGTCATCAACGAGGGCGGTCGGCGCGCCTCCTCCTCGTCGGCTCCTCCGCGCTTCGTCAAGCCAAAGACGGAGCCGGGGCTGGCGCCGGTGAAGACGGAGCCGGGGCTGGCGCCGGTGAAGGCGGAGTTCGACGACGACGACGTAGCCCTAGAATGGGCACGTCAGGACTCCATTGCGATGGAGAAGGCGCGCCGGGAGAAGGTGAAGGAGCGCCAGCGCGCCGCCCTGCGCCGCTTCGAGGAGCGCCGACGCGGCCGCGATGAAGACGGGGTCGTCGTCCTATGCGACGACGACGACGACGATGACGCGCCGCCGCCAGTCCGCCATGGCGACGCCGGATCCAGCAGGGGCGCCCGCGTCAAGGTGGAGAAGGCCGACGACGACGATGGCGGCGACGACTTCAGCCCCTTTCTTTTTTAGATTAGGTTAATGTAATAAAAATGCGCAAATTTCGCCGAAATTTGCCATGTTTAGCCGAAATTTAACTACTTTTTATCATAACTTCGCCGAACGGCCCTTCTTTTTTTTAATATGCGCCTAGGGGCGGCCCTGGGGGCCGACGGCTGGGGATCGTCGGTATCCCAATACCTCGTTCAATCTCATTACCGGCAAGTCACTTTACTCGTACCGTAATGCATGATCCCGTGATCAGACACTTGGTCACTTTGAGCTCATTATGATGATGCATTACCGAGTGGGCCCAGAGATACCCCTCCATCATACGGAGTGACAAATCCCAGTCTCGATCCGTGTCAACCCAACAGACACTTTCGGAGATACCTGTAGTGCACCTTTATAGTCACCTAGTTACGTTGTGACGTTTGGTACACCCAAAGCACTCCTACGATATCCGGGAGTTACACGATCTCATGGTCTAAGGAAAAGATACTTGACATTAAAAAAGCTCTAGCAAAACGAACTACACGATCTTGTGCTATGCTTAGAATTGGGTCTTGTCCATCGCACCATTCTCCTAATGATGTGATCCCGTTATCAACGACATCTAATGTCTATAGTCAGGAAACCATGACCATCTGTTGATCAACGAGCTAGTCAACTAGAGGCTCACTAGGGACATATTGTGGTCTATGTATTCACACGTGTATTACGATTTCCGGATAATACAATTATAGCATGAATAAAAGACAATTATCATGAACAAGGAAATATAATAATAATCCTTTTATTATTGCCTCTAGGGCATATTTCCAACAGGGCGCCGCCACCATCGCCTTGTAAGCGCTCCCGTGCAGATTCGCTGCCCTTGTCACCGTGGGCACCGCCACCTTCGTCTTGTACGCGCTCCCGTGCAGATCCGCTGCCCTTGTCGCCATTGGCTCCACCAGCACCGCCGCCTTCTCCACGCTCAAGTGAAGATGTGGTGTCCCTACGGTAGCGGGCGCGGCCGCCGACGCTTTCTTCGGTCTCCCCCATCACCTGGCAATGGATCTGGCGGTGCGGGTTTTGCCGCCGCCGAGCAAGCTAGGGTTGGTGAGAGAGAATGAGAGATAGTGGGGAATGAGAGAGTGTGAGCTGGTTAGGTCAACCGGGGGGAAAGGCTTGTCCAAAATCTAGCGTCACTTATGGTCAAACGGCGCTGACTGGACGGAGCCGTGCCGGAAGGGCAAAAGCACAAGCCAAGCTAACTGAGTTGGGCAAGACCGCATGTTTTCCAAAACTAGGGGTATTCTTGTCGAGGGTGACACAACTAAGGGCACATATACAATTATCCCTACTTTCAAATATGTATCCAATGATGCGACGTGGCTGTAACATTTTTTATATATTATGAGTACCTTTTGCCTTTCTTTTGTTTTTCCAGGTCTTTTTCACAATTGTTCATGATCGCCGTTGGATAATTGTTTGCATAAACTTGCTTCACAAGCAGTGGAATGTATTTGACTCAACGCATTCAGAAGGAAAATAATCTCCTTTCAAGAAGCAGGCCAATAACCTGGTAGGCTCATGGTCTCTATTTAATTTATGTTTTCCTTTTGTTTCATCTACATAAATGCCCTGTTGTCATCTTTACGCACCTCATTTTATTTTCAAACTTTTGTGTGTGTTTTCGGTGGTAGATCACAAACTTTGCAACTCTCACACAAGAGTGCAGCGAATTCAATGTCGATGTTGGATCCTTCGCCTGTGTTGACCTAGAGGATTATCCAAAGCAAAATAACCTGTGAGTTTTCTTTTTTGCTTCAATCATGTGTTCCATTTCAACAATTGGTTGTTTCCACTATGCATGGGAACTATGATGGAGAACTTTTTTTATCTCACGGGTGTGATTGTGGCTTTTTTTAGCTCAAATATGTGGAGAACTATGATGGGAAGGCAGTGAGAGAGTTCAAGCAGGTACACATCTTTTTGTCTTGTCATTTTGTTACAATCTACTTTCTTTGTTTTCAATACTCATGCAGCACAAGAATAACTAGTAACATACTTGCTTACCTTTTGCATTCTTTTTTATAGGAAGACATGGCGCGATACCGCATGGATCTGGCGCACAACCTCCTTATTCACCCAATGAACAATGCCCCAAAGGAGCAGGCATTCAAGGAAGAGTTGGCGGCTTGATTTTCTGGAAGGTTCAAGACGAACAAGCTCGTTTCTTTGTTAGGTCTAAATCATGTCTGGGGTGGTAGCGTTCTGGTAGGATTAGAGTAGTGCGCGTTCGTATGTAAACTGATGATACCTTCGGTAAACAGATGTGTTCTTTTGGTATGTAAACTGATGATACCTCCGGTAAACAGATGTGTTCTTTTGGTATGTAAACTGATGATAACTTGATCTTTGGATGAAGCACTTCTTTTGTTTTAATGTATGTGTTCTTCTGTTTGCCAACATGATGATGCAAGGACATTTGTTTTTTTTTGCTGGTTCTGAAATATGAAAATATTTTAAACTTCATCCGTCGAAGTTTCAAGGGAATCGCTGTGCATTTTTCCCTCCTAATTTTTTTCCTGGAAATAATATGTGAATGCTACATTGTCACACTTAAATTGTTGGAAGCTCATAGAAAATGGCTACAACCTTCTGTTAGATTTGTTGCAGAGCCAAAATATACATTTTACCTGCAAATTAGCTGCATCCCGACAATATTTTTGCTAGAAGCATAATGTAAAAAAGCTTCAAAAGTTATTTCCAAAAAATAGAACTACCAAACTTGCTATATTGCTACATTCTTTTTTGCAATTGAATTGCTACAAGATCACATATAATGGAAACATGTATAGCCAAATTTTGCTGCATAGCCAAATCAACACTTTAAATCATTCAAGGCTTTGTCTTTCCCAACTTGTTATTTTGCTTCAACCATGTTTTCAAGAAGCTTCAATCATGTTTTTAAAAAGCTTCAACCATGTTTCCTAAAAGCTGCAACCATGGTTTTCAAAAGCTGCAACCATGTTTTTCAAAAGTTGCAACCATGCTTTCAAGAAGATTCAACCATGTTTTTCAAAAGTTGCAACCATGCTTTTCAAAATCTTAAATCGTATTTTCTTTCAAATGGATCAAGCTGTGGTTACAACAACCATTGAGTACTTTAAAAAAAATAAGGAAAAAACCCACATTCTGCTTTTTAAAAAAATTCTACAAATTTTGGCACCATCATACTACAAAAAGTAAGCTCTCACAAACATATAATAATAATAAACTTTTTAAATCAACTCTCGTAAAAAGAAACATTCTGCCTTTTTAAACCACACATGTATTTAATATGTTGCAATCCCACAAAACAAACATTTACAACTAGTCAACTCAACTTTTTATCATAAGTCATGGGGTGTTACAAGGCAATTCATCATTTTTTCCCTCACGAAACATCCTAAAGGGTAAGGGTTGTTTTGACACCCGGATCTTTCGTGCTCGCACTCGCAGCAAGAAAAGCAGCAGGGAGTTGGCAGTTCTTCACGTTGTGATCCTCATCTTCAAATATTTGCATTGAGTCTTCTTTTCCCTTGGCTTTTGAGATTTCTTCGCTTTTGCTGCATCCTTCTTTGCTTTCTTCTTCATTTCATCTTCTCGAAGCTCAATTAGTGGCTTCCTTCGCTTCTCTTTTTCCTTTGGCCTCCCCTTCTTTGCTGACTTTGGTGGGTTTCGCGGTCCTACGAGGGGTGGATCCCACTGCCCTATACTTGGACCCCCTGAGACTTGTTCATTTGCTGCATGACCTTTGGCTTCTTTGTCTCATGCAACCCCATCAGTTGCTCTAGCTTTTATTGCAGCAACCCCAACACTGCCCTGGTCAATTAGCCCAGAGACAAAACTATAAGCTTTATCATTGAAGAATGCATCAGAAGCGAGTTTCCCAAACTTCTGGCAAAGAGAGTTAAACTTCAGGGTGTTTGTTGTGGGGACGCCGAAGTGCATAGCTCTATGCCCATCGCCCGGTTCAGGCGCAAGGTCGGTTGCTCTCTTAGACCATCTTGGAAGCATGTAAGTCACATGTATTGTTTGCACGTTCAGGTGCACCATGACACGGATGATATGTGGGCAGATCAGCCCATACATCTCAAACATGTTGCAGCTGCACATGTATGTCTCATCTTCAGGGGCAACACGCACTGTGTACACTTTAGGGTTGACGCCATCATTTGCAACAAAGTGAAACCAGATAACATCCCTTTGCACATGATATTGGAGCTCAAGGCATGTTGATCTAGCCAATAGTTTTTGAAACTTGGAAAATACCTCTCTTGTATAGAAATCTGCAGCCTGCTTTTCAATTTTGTAACTGGAAACAAAAAAGCTTTCAACATCAATAAGAATTGCTACATATGTTTCAAAGAAATGCTGCAACCAAACTGTACTGGGAAACGAAAAAAATGCTACATGACTTTGGACTTACTTTCCCTATAGTGGTGGCCTCGTCGCTTCATTGATGAAGCCAGCATTGTCTTCACGATCAAGCATTAGCTCCTGACAAAGCTCAAACTGTTGAACAAATGTTCAAACCGAGTCTCCATGATGATTTAAAGTCTTGAAGTAGGAATTTAGGCCCTCAGACCGCCCGGTTGTTCCTGTGAATGGGAAGAACTTATTCCTAAAGTACATAGGAGCCCACATCTCCCTATTGTTCCACATGTTTTTGAGGTGTTTCTTATCATCCACACCAAATAACTCGACCATCTGCTTCCACCATTCTTCAAACTCCTCAACGGTATCTGAACCATTGATGCAACCATGGAATGCTTCAGTAAAAGGCTCATCCTTGCCCAGCATCTTCCCTAGTTTTGTCCTTGCAACCCGGAAGACGTGCTACTTGCAACATCTGTGTGTTGAATCTGGGAATACCATTGTGATGGCTATATCCATTGCCTGGTCTTGATTAGTCATAATGTTCAATGGATGCTCGTTATTCATTGCCAACATCCATTGTTGGAAGACCCACTTGAAAGTTTCAACGGTCTCGTTAGGCAGCAAAGCACACCCCAAGCAAACAGTGTGTGTGTGGTTGTTAATGCCAACAATCGGAGCAAAGGGCAAGTTGTAGCGATTTGTGCAGAATGTGGTGTCAAAAAACACACAATCTTTGTACTTTGGATACAAGGCTCTTGTTCTCCCATCAACCCAGAAAAGTGCCCTAACAACTCCATCTTCTTCTAGCTTCGAGAAAAAGAAGTTGGGATTCTCCACTTGCCTTATCTCAAAGTACTCGATTGTCAGCTCCAAGTCACGCTCTAACAGCCCCCTTCGCATCTTTGCTCTTGCATTTGTCACATCAGTCTTCACATACGGCAAACTCCTTGGATCGCAACACCGTGCATCTCCATGCAAGACCATCATATTAGTTGTTGATATGTTGTGGTAGTGCAGCGAAGTGATGTACTGCATGTCTGCATGCGGGATCTTTCTATGAGAGCGGCAAAAATCTCTGACGCCCCCTACGTAACATCAGCTGGTGTGTGTGATCGGCCTCAAAAATTGTCACAACCCAGCTACCATCTTTGAGGCTAACACCCATATGAGCCTTGCAATCATACCGCTCCAACCTGTTTCTTTGCCTCTTGTCGCTCACATCCATATAGATGCCAGCTTGTTTACTTGCTAAGTTTTTATTACTAGCATAGCTCATATCAACATCATCACATTGATTTGTTGCAGCACCATCAGAAATGCTTCCACCGACATTCTTCAAAGGATCTTTCCGTGAGTATATGCACTCAAAAACTCTATAGATTAGAATGCGCTTCTGCTCCGAGCTTTTTTTTCCTACTATGCTTTGATGTCACAATGCGAGTTACAAAGCCCATCTTCAAGGCATATTCATTGTAAACACGTTGAGTTTCTTCAACATTTTCAGAAACCATTCCAACAAAATGGACAATCGGCTGTGATGATATATCTTCATCTGGTTAATCAACAAGTGTTGTAGCATTTCCATTGGCATTGTCACTGGCAACATGGGCATTTCCATGATTTGGAGCATCGTCACTATTAGTTCCCAGAGTATCATTCAAATCAATGTCATCCTCTTCTTCTTGGTGCGCAACATTTTGCAGATCATCATCAAGGAAAATCGATGGTTCCACAGCAACATTCTGCAACAAAATCAACGTCCAAGTCATTTTTTTGTTTTGCTGCATGAAAAACCATGCAAAAAGCGCAAACAAAAAAAGTGGACGCAACATGCCAATCAGGATTCCAAAACAATTCCTGCATGCAACATTTAGGGTGTAGCATGTAACATCGAGGAAGTAGCATGTAGCAAGTGCAACACATACTTGTAACATTTTACTAGCAGACAGCAGGAAGAAACATTTTACTAGCATTAATTGACAACATCTCAGAAATATTTCAGAAAAAAATCAAACACAAGTATTTTGACAACATCTCTTTTTAATCTCATTCTCATCAATTGAAATCAAAGGTTGCAACATTTTTTGTGAACGAAAGTATCTAGGGTTTGCAATTGGAATGCATACCAGATCAATTTCATCCCGGCCATGTCGTGCTGCATCTTGGAAGACCACACCAGGGTTGTAGTACCATTGCAGCACCGGTCCACTACCACCAGGGTCTTGCCGCCTCAGGGGACTTCGGCCATGAACAGAAGCGAAGCTCGAGCCCAAATCCATGGCGGCAAGGAGGTCATTACGGATGTAAGACATGGTTGAAGCAAACCCAAGGCCGCTTGATAGATGGGGGAGCCCCTCCTCGAGGTGATTCAGTCGTGGGGAACAAAAAACCGGAGGATCCGGCCATCGTCGCCGCAGGTCAGGGACAAGCAGACGCGGGGGGATCCAGCTCCTCTATTTCCTCGTTGTGGTGGGTCGAAGAATGGTTGCAACAAACAAGTTCATTTTTTACTGCAACGGTTCGTTCGATACAGCCTCGCATGTAGATCCGACGGTCCACACTAACCGCATCGGATGGCTGGGGCTTGACCGGCCCAACAGTTGGGCCGGTGCGCCGGCACAGATCGCTGCCCATTCTACATCGGTGCATTGCTTAAGCAAACCACCCAGATAGGACTAAAAGTATACCAATATAAAACAGGTTCGGTAAAATGAGTATCCACAGTACAAAGTTGTAATGCGCCTCTGACGTTATATCACCAAGAATATTTTTTTTCCAATTAGCCATCACATGTCTTGAGTAACAAAAAAACCGAATTGACTGCATACATTTGCATTTCTGTTCATCAACTTACAATGAGTTTGTCAGCATGATTGTTGTTACAAAAATATAACAAAACACAATTTCCGATAATATAAAATTATCAAAGCAAAATCCATGGTGTTTGCAAAAAATTAGTCTAAAACTGAGCTCAAACTAGCAAGTCTCTCACAATTTTGTTCGGTTGCTTCTGAAAAATCTACAATTTTCTCCATACAGTTTTGAAGTGGCAGCCAGTGAGGTGCAGTAAACCTAATCCAGTCATAGTATGGTGCTAGTAAAAGCAAGAAATTACATCCAAAGAGCTGAAGAGGTAAAACAGTGGCCAACAAGTTCAAATCCAAAATATATGCCATTGTCATCCACCACAAAAAACAAACGTATACAAGACAAAATGGATTGCTGAGTAAGCATTTTTTTAAAACAAAGGCAAAAGATTTGCCTCATCTATTAAATAAGAAGGAGAATAGAGAGTTTATCTGTGTTACAACACACCCCAAGAATACAAAGCAGATTACTCTTCAGGTATAACTGAATTCAACCTTTTGCGCCGGTGGTTGCCAGTGAGCCACCTCCTCTTTGAAGATGTTTAGAAGAATCGATGGCGGTGCACTTTTGTGTCAAAAGACGCCAGTGTTTCTTTCACCCCAAACAACCCAAGAGGTTAACACTACAAGAGATGTCACTGCGCTCCTGTTGGGGATGCTGCAGTCGGCAAGTCCAATCCACCACTCATTTGTAGAATGTTGAAGGGTCCATGAAGATGCATCTATGCAGTCAAGTTGCAGCCAGGCCATGAGCATGTCCTAGAGTCTCGTTGTGAACCGACACTTGAAGAGTGGGTGGTCGATGGTTTCATTCTCTTGCTTGCAGAGAAGGCAGAGACCGCAATCTGGCCATCCTGTCTTGGCGAGCCTATCTGATGTCCAAATCTGTTTTGCATGGCAAGCCAAGCGAAGAATTTTACTTTTGGTGGGGCCCAAGCCTTCCCAATCATGTGTTCCATCGACGAGCAGATCAGGCCAAGGAATTATGCCTTGTAGGTGGACTCCGTCGAGTAGAGGCTATTATTAGTATGTTTCCAGACGATGTTGTCCACCACGTCGTCGAGAAGCTGGAGGTCGCGGATGCTTGCCCTTAGCTGAATGAATTGGTGGAAATGTGTGAACAAGAAGGTCACAAGTCTCTTTATTTTGGAAACCCACGCACCATGCATCTTGTAGAGCTTCTCTCATCTTCCAGTTTTCCTCGAGGATGCCTCGTAGATGAGGGGCGCGGTATCCTTGGGCTTCATATCATGCATCCAAGGGGCTTCCCAAAAGGACATGCGCGCACCATTGCCGACGGTAATGGTTTGTGACGCCCGGATATTTAAGCTATAATAACCCTCCACTAATGTTGCCACGTCACCACGATTATTGTTGCTAATCCTCACTTGATCCAAATCACTATTCAATTTCAAATTCAAATTAAAGTTCAAAATTCAAATATCTCAAACATGAAAATTAAAATGTTCAATTTGTGGCAAATAATCTCTGGTCGTTTGTCATGTTGAAACCTATATTTTATAAAGAATTTAAATGCCCTTTAATGAATAAAATAGGGACTAAAACAATTAAATAAATGCTTTTTAATTTGTAAAAACTCTAAACTAATTTATTTTAGTGCCAAATTAATTGTGGCAGTGGTCTAACTATTAACACAAATTTAGGGCTAGTGTTATATTTTCTTAAGCCTAAATATAAATAAAACTCATAGAGAAAACAACATCGTGCGGCTCCCCTCGTTCGAACGCGCATCACATCGCTCGTTTTAACACCCCGTAGCCGACACCCGATCCCCTCCCGACGTGCGTCGCTACAAAACATGGTCGTCGGAGTTACTCCGGCGATGCCGCTGACATGACTAGCCATGGGGCCTACCCTGGGTCGCTACAGGTGGGTCCCGTGGGCCTTGTTGACCATGTTGACTTGGTCAACATGCTGACTAGGCAGCCCAGTGCCACTGACAGGCAGGCCCCACCGCATAATTAATATAATTAAACATTTTTATGAATGAAATTAATTAGTTAACCTAAACAGTCACTCACATGTAGGTCGTACTGCTAATTAACTTTGTTTAATTAAAATAAACTATTGTTAGTCCCTCTGAGTATGACATATGGGACCCACTGGTCATTTTGACCAGTTAACCAGTCTGTCGACTGCCGACGTCGCAGTGAGATCACGCTGACATAGTAATCCCTTTTTGTTAATTTAGATAATTGCTAAAGTGTGCCTGCGCTATATCTGGCCATGGGCTGGGCCGGGCCGGGCTTCGGCCCAGGCCCCATCAAGCCCTAGGTCTGTTTCCCAGGCCCAGGCCCTCCCAGGCCCATGAAAATACTACGTTCCCCAGGCCCAGGCCCTCCCAACATAGAAAGCCCGAAAGCCCTAAGCCCTCCCAAAGGCCCTCGACGTTGTAACATCAAAACAACACATCAAATAGCACCAAAACAGCAAATAGTATGTTAAAGACAAACAACAGGACCAAAATAGCAGCACATCAGCACCAAAAGTGCATAAATAGTAGCACAGCAGCACCAAAAGTGCATAAAGAGCAGCACAACGGCACCAAAACAGCAGCACATCAGCACCAAAACAGCACTAAAGAGCATTGTTTTCACATCAAATAGTACCAAACATTCCAGTTTCGAGTTTCTAGAAACACAAGTGCATAAATGTATTATTACATGCCAGATGGCCAATTCATAGAACCAAAAATAAGGACCAGTAGCTGTTGGTTGCCATCTCGACATGCCTTCTCCGAATCTTCTACTCATCTCAGTGCTCTAGCAAGAACTCTACAAAATGCAATAAACATCAGGTTAGCTAAAGTACATGTTGAACTTGACAAGTTGACATGAACAAAGAATATGGATGTTACATTCATCATCGGAAGAAGAATTTTCATCATCTAGCTCAACCACTTCTGCCTTTCTCTTATTACCTACAACAACTACAACAACATGGTAGCTATAAACTCTAAAGTACATAGCATGAAGAAATAAACAAAGTAAGTTAAACTATATACCATCTTTCTTCTCCAATTTGCAGCGATACCAATCTTGCAAACACATTAAGGCCTCAACCGTCTTTGGTTTAAGTGAGGCTCGGCTCGGGGTTATAACCTTCTTACTCAAGCTGAAAGCTGATTCTGATGCAACACTTGACACGGGAACAGCAAGGATATCACGTGCCAATCTTGCTAGCTGCAGACTTGCTCCAGTAATCCAAGATATCAATGTTCTCATTCAACCTCTTGGTAGGTTCAGCCAAGTACAATTCCAATTCAGATTTCTCTTCAACTGTGCTCGTGCTTTCCACATACTGATCATAGTCAGAAAAGGCACCAAGTCCACAAGTGCTTGACATACTAGTTTTGGGTAAGTTGTCATGAACAGGTTTCAACTTCTTTGATTCTTCTAAGTTGAAAGTAGTTGTAGCAGTGCTATAAAACTTGTGCAGCCTATTACTTGAAGCCTTTAGATACATTATACCATCTCTAAGTTTGGCTACAGCACCATCAATCAATGTCAAACCAGATTGAACTACCAAATTCAGTATGTGTGCACAACAACGAATTTGAAAGAATTTGCCGGACAAAGGTAAAGCACCTTGAGACAAGTGGGTTCGCAAGCAAACAATCATTCTATCATTATAGGCTGCATTATCAAGAGTGATGCACATTACTTTCTTCTCAATCTTCCATTCACGAAAAGCTAGATGGACCTCATCGGCAATAGATGCTCCATCATATGGTGGATCAGCGGAGCAATGGTTGCACTTAGCTACAACATCACCATCTTTGTATATCTTGGTGAAGTCCAACCGTACTTTTGACTTCAGTGTTCTACTGCTAGAGGAGGCAGTGCGTTGCTGTTGTGCTTTGGCTGTAGGCTGCTGCTGTGCTTCGGCTGTAGGCTGCTGTTGTGGTGCCGATTGTCCACTTCTTGAACGTGCACTAGATGCTGGCCTCTTCCCCCTTTTACTCGCAACTTTCTGTCGTACACGAGGAGGATTTGGAGGTACAATAAACAGCTCCATCTCACCCTCATGCCCTTCTAATTCTTCAGGATGATAATCTGCTTCATCACCCTCATGCCCCTCCATGCTAAATATATATATCAACAGCAAGATATATATATGTCACAGCAAGAAATATATATATCAACAACAGCAAGAAATCTATATCAACACACACTTATAGCCATTGTTTCATCAATCATCTACACACACTTGTATTCATGTACAACAGCGAGTTCATCTACAGTTCTACACACACTTATATTCATGTACAGCAGCAACAAATCTGCATCAAATCCATCATGTTGACATGTATGTACACCTGCTAATCGGTTAAGAACGGAAAAAAATCCGCATCAAATTACCTTAAGAGTAGAGGTGTGGCGGCGCTCGGACGACGGCTGAGCTAGTTGATGCGGTGGATGCCAACCAGGGGATGCAGAGCTTGTTGCTGCGGTGGATGTCTTGGATGCGGCACCGTTGGGGAGGAGAGGAAGCTTGCCGGCGTCGCGGTTGGGGAGGAGAGGAGGCCTGCCGGCGGCGGTGCGGTTGGGGAGGAGAGGCGGCCTGCCGGCGGCGGTGCGGGACGGGGACGCGGCACTGCAGGGCGACTAGGGTAGGTCGCCGACTCGCCGCCGCCAGCACGGGACACAGAGAGAGGAAGGGGACTGGGGGAGGGACGTGCGGCGTGCGAGATGCGAGTGGATAGGTTAGGGTTCGATGCGTGGAGGAGTGGAGCTGTGGAGGTGGACTGATGGGTTGCTGGCTGCTGTTGTTGGAAGGGCCGGATGGGCCTAATTTTGGTCTAATATTGAAGCCCAGGCCCGGCCCCAATAACTGCTAGGGCTTACTTTTCAGGCCCAGGCCCGGCCCACTGATCAAGCCCAGCCCTCCCAGGCCCTGTTTTTTAGGGCGGGCCGGGCCGGGCCGGGCCGAAGATGGCCAGATATAGCCTGCGCGCACTGTGGCCTATCCTACGCTCCGGCCACTTCGAGCCAACCGGCGTGCTAAGTAGGAAGACACGCTAACCAGGTGAAAGGGCGCGCGATCATGGGTAAAAGTCCACCGTAATGTCTTACGACCAACCCCTCGTCGCTCGCCTAAATGACCATTGTAAAAGGGCATGTAGGACATAGTAATGATATTACTATCAATATTATAGTGGCAGTAAATGGCCCATACGAAGTAGTAAGGGATTACCATCACGTACAGTTTTCCTTAAAATAACTCCACATGCCATCTCTGTGCACAGTAAAATATGTAGGTCCATTACCAGCCATCTTTAATATGTTACTATAGTGATACATTACTACTTGTTTGGCGAGGGTTTTACTACATTTAGAGATATAACCATCGATAACTCAACGCCCATAAAAAACTAGGTCTATTACTATCTGTACTTAATTTATTACTAGCAATGTTTAGGATGAAACCTTGGATATATTAGTGCCCGGTAAAAAACCTAGGTCCATTACCATCTATACTTAATATATTACTAGCAATGCATAGTGACCAACACATGGTAATAGAATTAAATGTATTACGTTTTCCTCCACATACCGTTACCCTCAACATGCTGCCTTTTCCGCTCTCCGCCCGCGCGTGATTAGGAGCGCGACCCAGCGTGTGATCAGGAGCGGCTGGCGCGTAGTTTAAGTCAAAATGCGCGCACGCTTACAATAGCGCAGCCGTATATATATATATATATATATATATATATATATATATATATATATATATATATATATATATATATATATATATATATATATATATATATATATATGTGTGTGTGTGTGTGTGTGTGTGTGTGTGTGTGTGTGTGTGTGTGTGTGAAAGTTGTTCAGAAAATTCCAACGAATCAGAAAACGCGGTCCGTTCATCTATCACATGCTCCTAGCAACCTAAACATGGAACCGTCCCCTCTCTTTCGTCCTTTCGAAATCCGTCTAACGTTAGGAAATCATCCTCGGATGTTTCCCCCCTCCGTATACAACGTGTAGCACTATGTTAGGTCAACCCTAGCTCTGCATATCGTCATGTCATGCTTAGTGATGCATCTATTTGCTATGTTATTTATTATGTCCCCCCTTCGTTACTTCTTTTCATTAGACCCCGAGACCGATGATGCCCATGTGATCGACTACGTCACCGACGACACTTCTTCCTTTTCAGCAGAGCTTCTACGCAAGAAAACCCCCCTTGTTCATTTCGATATCGCCCATTTCTTTCCCTCTCTTGCTTGCACTAGAACTGCTACTGCTTTTGTATGATCCTATTTTGATGCATAGCCTGTTTTTGTTACCTGCTTTGGTATCTTACCTGCTTATTCTAAACTGCTTAGTATAGATTGGTTAGAGACCCATCAGTGAACCCCCCACCTTGTCCCAGTTGCCTCGCTTTATGTCTGATGACTCGATCAACGTGATCGATGTCCAGGCCCCGACACCGCACATCACCCCCCCTTTTAGTTGTACGACTCTGTAGAGTTATTATCGAGTGCCGAGGGTGATACCTCATCAGCACTTCTGATGTTAACCCTGTAGTGTAGCTATTCGGTCATGGTCATGGAGGGTGATTCCTCCTTCACCACTCCCGATAATGACCCTGTCGTGCAACCCCTCAAGTGCGGACCATCAAGGGTGATTCCTCCAAGTCCACCTTGATGGTTACATTGAGTGGGAATCCACTGAGGGTGATTCCTCGGGATTCCCCGTTGCTGTTTCGGATGCGCTGTTACTTTGACTTACCACGGAACCATGCTAACATCGGGTCGGCCCCGAGGGGTACCCGCGAGTAATGTGAAGTTGGGTTGATCTGGAGGATACCCGCAAGTTTTCCATGCGGTGTGGCCGGGCATTCTTAGCCCTTGCCGCAAGTCCATGAGACGGGGCGATGGGATCACATATCATGGATCATTGGTCGTTACCGCACTACCAAGACACTAACGGTTGGGATATTTGATCCGAGTAGGCCTCTGGCCTTTTTCGCACTAACCACCATGCGAGAATAAGTATGGGCACTCTACGTTGTTTGATTCTTCTGAAAGCTCACTAACGTCAGAGACTGAGTGGCGTGCGCCGGGTTGGAACGGTTAAGCCTGCACTTGTATAAGGGGGCTAGATCTGCTCACCGGCCGCGTTCGCAACGCACGGGATTGAAAAGGACGATTGTCCCATGACCCCTTCGCATTTAGGATGTAGACCAGCGTGCTGGCCTCTCTGTTGAGCCTAGGTAGGACTACGGCAGCCGAGGTCGGTCATGACCTAATGGTGTGTCCGGACGGAGTTGATCGAGCGTGTTGGGTAGGTTTGTGCACCCCTGCAGGGAGGTATTATCTATTCGAATAGTCGGGTCCATGGTAACGGACGCTCGGAGTTGTATCCCGATCAATACAACTAGAACTTGATACTGAATGCTGAGGCATGTAGTGGATATGTGGCTCTGAGATTGCTTTCCCGCAGGGAATCGGGGAAGGATCTCTAGGCATTATTTCTACAACATGTTTGTTAAATATAGACTGCTATTATATACTCTTTTAATTGCTGCAAGATGCTTGGAGCTGCTTGAAGATGCTAGTCTTCGATAGGCTAGGATTTCCCCTTCTCTTCTGGCATTATGCAGTTCAGTCCATAGATACTACCCATTTCATTGATACCGATGCATATGTAGTGTAGATCCTTGCTTGCGAGTGCTTTGGATGAGTACTCACGGTTGCTTTGCTCCCCTTTTTTCCACCTCTTTCCATTCTTCTCGGATGCTGCAACCAGATGGTGGAGCCCAGGATCCAGACGCCACTTTCAACGACGACTGCTACTACACTGACGGTGCCTACTACAACGTGGAGGCCGCCGATGACCAGAAGTAGTTAGGAGGCTCCCAGGCAGAAGGCCTTTCCTTTTCGATCGATGTTGCTTTTGTGCCAGCCTTCTTAAGGCAAACTTGTTTAACTCATGTCTGTACTCAGATAATGTTGCTTCCGCTGACTCATTTGGTTTCGAGCTTATGTATTCGAGCCCTCGAGGCCCCTGGTTTGTAATACAAAGCTTGTATTATTTTAATTTGTGTCTAGAGTTGTGTTGTGATATTTTCCCGTGAGTCCCTGATCTTGATCGTACACATTTGCGTGTATGATTAGTGTACGATTGAATCGGGGGCGTCACATGGTTATGAAGGAGTAGAACAAGTAGTAGTCCTTGTCATCACACAGGTTGCCCAAACCCACCCACATTTTTGCTGGCTCCTTCCACTCGAACCATAGTCATCTCAATCTTAGTACCCTCTAGAATTTCTTCATGTTAAGCACACCGAGGCGCCCATATTTTAGTGGTCTACACATCGTGTCCCAGTTAACCTTGCACTTGGCACCAGTTGTCTTGTCCGTTCCCGCCCATAGGAAGGCCTTCTGGAGCTTGGTGATTTTCTGTAGGGTGGGCGGACATTGCGGAAGGAAAAACCTAACATCAAGTTTATACTCCCTAAGTGACTTAGAACTGATGTTGTATTCAATTTCCGTGAATTAGTTAAACACCAAGGTAGACTATTAAGCCCTATCATATGATAGTTATGCCCAACCCAGGCAAAGCTGCTAGTTGTTCAGTTTGGTATGAGAATAGTAACAGCAATTTTGCAATCCCTTCACGGAGAGAACAATACTACAATAGGACGGTTAACATGATTATGACGAATTGATGCCTGACTTTGTTGAACAATATGTTGGTAAGAATATCATTGGCAAGTACTAGAAACGTCCATGAACCATGAGAATATCAGGACAAGCGAACTTCACAATAAAAAGGTCTCACTAGGTGAGCACATAAAGCGTTTCGACTTCTAGTCCAAAGGCCATGTTCTTTTGTTTAAGGCATATTAACTGCTTTGAACAATGTCTTTTGATTACTAAGAGAAATTGACACCGATAGAAGAATACCGACCTTAGTACTCAGCCACTATCTCCAAAATTACAGAACATCGTTGCTTACATCTAGGATCATGTCAGAAACACTCTATGGTACCTTTTTACAAGTTGTATTAATCATCCTTTGTGTCCCATTAGTTAAATTTCAAACAATTAAATCTGGTGTGCTAAGAATTTCAAATACACACCGATGCATCTATGGTTTAGGTAGGACAACATCATCTTTTCAGTTCGAAATAAGCACATCATGTTCAGGGGGTATATGTTGTGGAGAATGCAGAAAGCGAGTTATACGCCTAACTGCAAATATTTATGAACTTCATTGTTCAGATTCATGCTTTAATAATCAACAAGTTGAAGCAATGTACATTGATGGTGCAAAAGCGATATAAGTGTTTCTGACATGATCGATACAGGTGTTTGCAAAGCATTATACACCAGATTATGTAGGTGTTTACAACAACTTATAGTCAAAAGCTAAAACTAAGCTCAAATTAAAATGTCCTCACAATTATTATTATTTTTGGTTGCTTCTGGAAAATCTGCAAATCTCTCCATGCAGTTTTGAAGTGGCGACCAATGGGGTGCAGTATACTTAACTCAATAACAATATGGGGCCAGTAAAACAAGAAATTACAGAAGCATAGAAGATGATGAGGTAAAACAATGGCAGAGTTCAATTGCAGGTAAAACAATATTCCTGCAATGTAGACGCCATCAACTGTTCCGAAACACCAAAACAAGTCCATAAACCTGAAATGATCTTCAGTTTAAGGCATATTAACTGTCATGCAGAATATCTTTTGGTTGCTAAGAGAAATCGATGCGCATAGAAGAATATTGACCTTAATACTCAGCCGATGTCTCCAAATTTACAAAATATCACTCCTTGACATTCAGGGTCATGTTAGGAATAAAATATTACTCCTTTTTACGAGTCATACTAAATTTAAAGTAAGTGCAGCATGTTCAGGGGGTTAACGTTGTGGAGAACATAAAAAATGACTTGTACACCTTGTGCGATGGCGTGAAGCGTTGTACCTCAACTCGAGGGGACGCCGTACGTGTTTATAGGCAGGGGCGCACCTCCCTGATAGCGCATATAGTTGAGATTGTTTACAGGAGATTACAACTTGGAGAGGAAGCTAGGTAGAGATAAGATCACAATGCATTGAGATAAACTCTAGCTAACAACCGAACCCAAACTACCTATAGGATATGGTGCGGGACTCCCCCTGAACCTTGTCACGTACATATGTGTGATGTTTAACACACCTAACTGCAAGCGTCTATGAACTTTGATTGTTCAGCTTCAAGCTTTGCTAATCAACAAGCTGAAGCAATGTAAACTAGTGGTCCATTCGTGAATTTAGGGGGGGGGGGGGGTGCAGAAGCCAAGCATCGCACCATACATTAACAAAAAAGTAAATCATTATAAACCTGATTATATAGGTGTTTGCAAGAACTTATAGTCAAAAGCTCAAACTAACAAGTCCTCACAAAAAAAATATTTGTTGCTTGTGGAAAATCTGCATTTTTCTCCATGCAGTTTGAAGTGGCAACCAAAGAGGTACAATAAAACTGAACCTAGTAACAGTATGGAAACAGTAAAACAAGAGATTACCATAACATATATAGAAAATGATGAGGTAACAAATGGTCGAGTTTGAACCTCCAATGTAGAAGCCATCAATTGTTACGGAACACCGAAACAAGCCCATAACTTAGTACTCCTTCCGATCCATATTACTTGTTGCTGGTTTAGTACAAAGTTAGTAAGCATATTGGGCTTACCTAAGGAAGCCCATATTTGACCGGAAGGAGTACATAACTTTGTAATAAGCATACACAATCGATCACCTAAGGAAGCAACTGCAGAGCTTCCAAGAATTCACCGTTAGGCAGCGGTTCTGCCAAGGTTGCTGTGGCGGTGGCCTTCCCACCCGCCCGATAGGAAAATTAGGGGCGGTCGCATCCACGGACTCGGTGAAGACCCGAGTTGAGTTGGGAAAATCGGGCCGGCGGGAGGTGCCCATATGTTTCACTTATAGCGAGATGTTGGGAACCTTCGCGTCAAGGCGAGCGCCAGATGGGCCGGACTAGCTCACGGGGGGCTACCTCATTTTTTTTCTATTTTCACATTTTTTGTTTTTGTTTTTCTTGTTTTGTTGTTTACTTCCAAATATTCTAAATAAATGTAGTACGAAAAACACTTTACATAAAAACATTTGAAAAAATGTTAACCAAGCATTTAAAAAATGTCAAATGTGCATAGAGAAAATGTTTGTCATGTATGCCAAAAAATGGAATGTGTATGAAATTTTTTGATCATGTATTTTAAAAAAATTAATCAATCATTTTGGAAAAAAAAGTTAAACAAGTATTTGAAAAATCTCGATCAAGCATTTGAAAAATGTTAAATGTGTATAGAGAAAATGTTGACCATGTGTTCAAAAAATGTTAATCGAGCACTTGGAAAATGGTAAATGTGTATAGAAAAAAATGTTGACCATGTATTATTATTTTTAATCATCTATTATAAAAATTCTAATAACTCATTTGAAAAATAATTATAAAAAAGTTGACATGTATAAGAAAAACATTAAAATTGTATTTAAAACATGTTAAACTTGTATTTGAAAATATTCTTGACATATACGAAAAATGTTGAATGAAAACTAAAAGAAACAAAGGAAAATAAAATACAATGAAAAAGGAACAATAGAAACCAAGAAAAAAAAATCAAAGCCAAGTGCAAAAGGAATGGAAAATAGTGAATACTGATAAAGAAAGAAAGAAAATAGAAGAAAATGTTGAAAAGTAAGTAAGAAACAAAATACCAAAAAAGAAGGAAAATTGGAGCGAAAAGAAAAACTAAGGAAAACCATAAAGAAACAAAGAAAACACAAGAAAAAAATGAAGTATAATAACGAATCAAAGGGACCAAACGAAAACCGAAAAAGAAATAATAAAACCAAACAAAAGACTAAAGAAAAACACAAAAAGGAAAAATCCCCAAAAAACCGAATCGACATACCAATGAACGAACGAACGAGTAACACGCTATTGGGCCGGCCCGTACGCGTGCGTGCTGCAGGGAAGTTTCATGCGAGACGGATGCTAGTCTCGCTTATAAGCGAGGCATAGCATTCGCGGCCGGCGGGCACCCCTCGCCCGGCGGCTTGACCTACGCTGGGGTCGCAAAGGGCCCTGCCATGGCGTGAACCTTGAAGACGACCTCCTTGGACGAGTCTGAGTTTCTGCGGTCCTCACAGCTGCATGAGTCCTTAGGCGGCTGATCAAGAAGCCCGCCGCCGGCGAGGTCTGCGGTTTAGGGCTTCGCCATGGCCTGGAGTCGGCGGCCGGCTCTCGCCAAATCAGAATGGAGCTTCGATGGGAAAAAAGTAGGCTAGAGAACATGGGCCTCGAAATGTACTGGGCTTACCTGGCCGTTGATGGGCCTCGAAAAGTTAGGCTGTACGTGCACGGCGAGCCCATGCCCGTGCACAGGTCCAGAGTTTTTCCAAAGGAAAAAAGAACATTCTGGTTCGGACACCCGTCGTATACTCGTATCCCCCTCCGCCCCCGCCCCGGCCAATCTCCCAACCGACACGCGAAGCAGAGCCAGCAGCCCCGCCAGACTCTCCCTCCGGCGATCTACTTCCCCGGCGACGGCCGCCGCGTCTCCAGCTGCCGCGCTCTCTACCCACCGTACGCCACTTCTTCCCCTCCCCTCCCCTCTACTCCTGGCCCACGCGTCTCGTGCCGGCCTCTGATCTAGCACGTCCAGATCCGTCCGACAGATCTGGCGGGATCGCGTCGCCTCGTCCCCTCCGGAACCCTGGGGTTCGATCTACCGGTTGCTCCTAGGATGGTTCGTTGCTTGGCTGGCGACGAAGCCGGGTGGGTGGATCGGGCTCGCGCCCAATTACGGGGGATCACGACGTTTCTTATCCCAATCGTAGTGGTTTAATCGCACGCTCTGGTTTAGCAGTTTGCTGGCAGTGACTCGAATCGATGCTCGAGGAGAAATTGTGCCTGCTGCTGAACTTGGTTGGGCGGGCAAGCTAGCTATCCTCGAGCTACTACGTGGGCTGGTGGATTGTAGTCTCCTTTTACCTCCCTTCTGCTTGGTTGAGTGATAGGAGGTGTTGGGTATTATTTGTATTGTTGTTGTGATGTAGATTTATGCAGGACAGTTGTACTGAGTTACCATGTTGAAAATAGATCGGCACGTGGAGCTGTGTGTTGAACAGATTGGCAGTCTGTCAGTTGTGCATTTATGCATGGGGATTGTGGATCATTTGCACAGTTCATCATATGATAGGTCCATGTCATCGGCCGTATCTAATGCTTTGGGTGCTCAGAGCAGGAGTGGGTTTATGCATGGTTCTTTCTCTCTGTATGGCTCTTATGTAATGGTGTTGCGCCTTCAGTTTTTAAATTCATGTTAATGTTACTAATGAATATGTGTTGTACGTGAACTGAGTAATTTAGCTTGGTAATGTTCCGTCTGCACCTTCTAAAATTATGTAACTAATGAAATATGTGTTGTCAACTAAGTAATTCAGCATGCGTTGGATTTTCTTAGGGATACACAAATGGATTGCATTTGTCAGTTTTGTTAGTTATATGAATATGTCTGGCATTCTGTTGCAAGCTTTGTAGAATTTAAACCAAAGGATATTTGAATTTCTTGTATATGCATTATGACCAATGCCATTTTTAGTTGTCATTAAATACTTGTTAGTCAAGTTAGAAGCACCTTGCTAGTGATTTGCTTGTGTGAATTTGAACAATGAACAAGTTGTTCCATTAGGATTGCTACTGTAAAATGACATGGATTACTTGATTGTTGGTCACACTTTTGTTTATTAATTTACTAGAAATTTTGGTATGTGCTGTGCTAAATGTATCAAATCAAAAGTTGAAGCTGGACTACGACTGAAGCACTCATTCGCTGCTTTGCCTTGCAGGTGCCTTTATTGGCTATCAACTATATAGTTTGTAGTGGTTTCTGGTGTTCTTCGCAAAATGGTGAAGCTGACAATGATAGCGCGCGTCACTGATGGCCTTCCGCTGGCAGAAGGGCTGGATGACGGGCGGGATCAGAAGGATTCTGATTTCTACAAGCAGCAAGCTAAACTTCTTTTCAAGAACTTGTCAAAGGGGCAACATGAAGCCTCACGGATGTCAATTGAGACCGGATCATACTTTTTCCAGTATCCTTTTCAATTCGGGGAAGATGCTTGATCCTAGGTATTATATTTAAACATGCAATGACATTATATTATATATTCAGATACATAGATACTCTGCATCTGCATGCTTTCGCTAGCCAGTATCTGTATTGTTTTGTTGACAGAGAAGTCAACATTTTTTGACTAATCATGGAGTACATTTAAACAAGCAGAGACACCTACTACCTCCGTACGGGTATATTGGGCCTAAAGACCAAATCTCCCGGACCAAGGCACCTCATAAGAAGTTTTCAGCTTTAAATCTGGCCAGTTAACTTGCTAGGAAGATTAATCGCATTGCCAATCCGCTAGCCTGCATGCATGCAGCCACAGCTCACCACCGCATGCGTGGCCCATGCCCAATCAGGATGCAGCCTCTCCAATTAATTCTATCGACAGATACGTAGGGAATAGCAACAGGCCTTAGGAAACCGGACAGCGCTTCGTTGCTCTACGGCCTTAAAATCCCGGACGGAGGTAGTATATGGTACCCGGTCTTGATATTTCTGGTATACTAGTCATACTGTTCTTGCTATTTGTGTGCAAGGTCATCTACCTTTGCTAGTTTTTTTTATTAGAGGCTTCTCTGATATTATATATATATATATATATATATATATATATATTTTAGCATGTGTTGATTTTTTTACATTTGTTGTGGTATGTACTTGTTCCACCTTAATTCAGATATGCAGTTACATCATTGAAGGTCGAGTATGCTATCTAACAATGTGCGACCGTTCTTATCCAAAGAAACTTGCATTCCAGTACTTGGAAGATCTGAAAAATGAATTCGAGAGAGTCAATGGAAGTCAAATTGAAACTGCTGCAAGGCCTTACGCTTTCATCAAGTTCGGTATGATTTTTAAATCTCTACTTCACTTGCAAGCATCATTTTCATTCACCCTCTCAAAGTTCTCACTCACCCTCTCAGTCTCAAGTTCTACTGGTTCATAACCTATGTTTCTTTCTATTTAGATACATACATACAGAAGACTAAGAAACTGTATTTGGATACCAGAACCCAGAGGAACATTGCGAAATTGAACGATGAGCTCTATGAGGTGCATCAAATCATGACTCGCAATGTTCAAGAAGTTCTTGGTGTCGGTGAAAAGCTAGATCGTAAGTCTGGAAATCTCTCTTGCTTGTACGGCTTCATTTACTCTCCCTGCCATGAGAAATGGGTAGATGTTTGTATCATGGATTAATTACATCAAATTTATCATCTACTCCCTCCGTCCTATAATATAAGAGCGTTTTTGACACTACACTAGTGTTGAAAACGCTCTTATATTATTGGACGGAGGGAGTAGGAGTTATCCTTCCAATAGGCGTTAATTTACTACTTGTCTTATACTATTATTTCCTTAGCTTTACTTCTGGTGCACTCTGTATTTTTTTGCGTTTTACAAGATGCTTCGCATATCCTTTTCACCTCATTCCTGTGCATTGGAAGGTTTGAAATTGGCAAGTAAATATTTACTATTCCGTGTTTCTATTTTTGCAGAGGTTAGTGAAATGTCAAGTAGGTTGACATCTGACACGAGAATCTATGCTGATAAAGCCAAGGATCTTAATCGCCAGGTAATCTATGTGCTGAATGAATATGCTGTTTTGAATATACATTTGTTAGTTCAAAACTAAAAATGTATTTGAGCATTTTCTCCATCGTAGTCAGGAATGTCATTTTTTTTTTCATTTTTTGTTGAATACCTTGACATAATTATAAATTTCATTAGCTTGAGTTTTGCCCTTGAAGCATCTCAAAGAAATGTATGTTCCATGGATGAAAAATACTTTCTAATTTTTGTTTGACTAAAGTAAGTTTATATGCTTCCGACACATCTGTTGTTATTAGGTTGATAATTCACAGGCATACACTGTGGTTAGCAAAATGGCGTTTGTCGATTCTTACTACCTAGGTAAATCTGATAAATTTTTAGAAGGCAAGCATTTGCAGTTGCAGTGCCTGTGAAGACTTTGTGTGCTTGATGGAAGTCTTAATGATTACTCCCTCCTTTTCGAATTAATAATATGTTCTAACTTTTCCTGAATCAGATGTATATAGATGTGTTCTAGTGTGTTTGTTCACTCATTTCAGGCTGTATGTATAGTCTATATTGAAATATCCAAAACATCTTATAATTGGGAATGGAGGTGATACTTTATTAGCTTAGTTATCCACATTTGTATATAGTCCCCAATTTACATCACGATCTGCGTATTTCTAAAAGAATTTGCATCATGTATTATGTGTAGTGTTTTGACTTTTATGTGAACTGTGCTGCTTATTGGTTTCAGGCCTTCATTCGGAAGTATGCTCCTGTTGCCATTGTGATTGGGGTTGTAATAATACTGTTCTGGGCCAAGAACAAGATATGGTGATTCCACTAAACAAGGAAGGCCGGCCTGTGTTATAACACTGGAGAAAGAAATTCTGGATCAAGCGATGCTTCAATGACTTGTATCCCGTATCTGCCCGTTCAAGCGAGTAATTTGAAGCTACCTTTACACCTCCTTACAAGCAGCTATTCAAGTGAACGAATTCGTTGGTTGTAGTATAGACCATATGGCGGACTTGATTTTGTGAACCCTGGGAACCGTACATACAAGAGCTCTGTAGAGTCGAGTTTTCGATATCGGGATCGATTTATATTTTGTTGTGTCAACTCATGTAAGAATTCAGGCTGATGAAACTATACAGTACTCCGTCGCTCCCGCCCTTGACTGCACAATATGCCATGTTCGACAGCATTCTTTCTTGTGTGCAACGATGAAAGTCATCTTAGCATGATCTTCTCTATACCTTTGGGTATGAGAAGATTATTGAGCCCGGCCTGCGACGGCAGTGGCAGGGAAAGCTATTACGCCAGTCATTGGTGAGAGTTGCGTCCGATGAGCCGGATTCTTTCCTTGCAATCGCAGGCAACTCGTCTAAAAGCAATGCAGGCATCACGGCCAGCTGCTTTCAGCGTGACCAAATGAACGACATAGCAGGGTTTCGTGACGGTAGCATATACTCGTATGTTTGATACGACAGGAGCTGAAGATTTTGGCACATGTATGCTCCAGTCACTGAAGACATGATTATTACTAGTACTGTATTACAGAGTGAGTCCCTGCCGGGTGCTAACTTCCGATTCATTTCAGTCACTGTATGCGATGCGAATGACATGAAGCCTTTTTCTGATTGATTGATGTTCCATGGGACATTCGTCCCGCCCGTATATTGCAGAGACTAGCTACCAGGCTACTACTCCTACTAGCTAGCTTCCTCCGATGCGAAAAAACAAGAAGAAAGGGGAATGAAATCAGTAGCTGTGTAGGCCAGCAGTCTGCCGATCCGATCGGGTCTTCGGAGCAGGACGTCACGTCACCCGGCCGCGACTCCCTGCAGACGAATCAAGAGGAGAGGACGATGTCAGATAAGTACTGTTTACGCTTCGATCAATCGGCTTGATCACGACGAGGGCTTAATCGAGGAGAGGGCCAGGCCTACCTAGGAGGTGGGATCGGATTCGGCGGGGAGCTGCTGCTGCTGCTGCGGCGGCGGCGGGTCCTGGCGGTCCTGGAGGAGCGCGCGGGTCTCGTGGATCCGGGAGCGGGTGGCGGCCACCACCCGCTTGAGCCGGCGCCGCTTGCCGTAGTTCTCCTCCAGGCGGCGCTGCAGCTCGGCGGCGCGCGCCCGGGCCCGCTCCAGCTCCGCCAGCGCCTCGGCCAGCCGCGCCCGCGCCGCCGCCAGCCGCGCGTCCGCCGCGGCCTCCCTCCGCCGCAGCTCCGCCGCCAGCGCCCACGGCGGCCGGGTCGCGTGCCCGGGGCGCCGCCCCTCGCACATCCTACGACTCCTCCGCGTCGTCGGTCGCCTCGCGGGGAAGGAGAAGAAGCCCAAGTGGGGGCAAAGAAGTGGGCTTTGGTTGGGGTGGGTGCGGGGAAGCGAAGGGTGGACGCCCCCCCCCCCTCTTTTCACTTGCGGGCTTGGCGTGCTTTGCCTGACAGCGACGACGCACGGACACCAAATCCTTCCCCATTATCGACGGGATTCTTTCCGTTTCCTGCAAACTCCTCATGGAATTGGTAGGACTGATTATTGGTGATCGGCGGACGGTGAAGCATCCATCATCCTGTCCTCTTCCTGTTGCCGGCAATTATTGGGTATAATCTCTTCCACCGCACCTTCCAAACAATGGCGAGACTCAAGATTGGGCAACTAACTTTTTTTTTTTGAGTTGAGATTGGGCAACTAACTATAGTACTGATGGAATAGGTCCTTTTATTTTAGAAGACCCTGATAACTTTATTAAAAGGCGACAGCCATTGCGGGTACAATGGTTATGATCAAATATTCAAAAAAGTAGACGAAGTAACTGTTCTAAAACTAAAAATTGCAATGAAATCTTTCGGATACGTCTTCTACGTGGTAACAACTTTTTGATAGATGAAATTCTACCAAGGCTTCAACTAAGATACTGCAATTAGACTGGAGTGGCGACGTTACCGCTCGTACATTTGCATGAACCTGACTACCGATAGAGATTTCAGGTGAGCTCCTTGGCTTGCCCATCTAAGGCGTTTTTTGATTCATAGGATAGGAATAGGAAAATCATAGGAAGTGATATGACATGCATCTCAATTCCTATAGAGAAAGACAATGCCATTTGATGCATATAGGATATGATTTTTTCCATTGAGTCTAGCCTAATGTTTTTTTTCTTTGAAATATGAAGCATTGATTCCTATCTTACATAGGAATATGAATCCATTCCTACAAACCAAAGGACTTATAGGATTTTTTCATTTGGAAGTCCTATCCTTTAAAATTCATACAAGATTCCTACAAACCAAAGGACTTCATAGGATATTTCCTTTGAAAATCCTATCCTATAAAATTCCTATAAGATTTCTACAAACCAAAGGAGGCCTAAAGAGATGGGAAGTATCGAGCAATGAATGGACTTGTGTTGGTCATGATCCCTTGGAAGTGTCGACCGTCGAATCACAATCTTCGCCGTAGTGCCAAGGAAATATTCCAGTTCTAAAGAAAAAACCATACCAGCAAAAGCACCGAGGTGCACTAACAAGAAGTCAACAGATCCGAAAGATCGGTTCTATGAGGGCAAGACCTCTAAATCTTTCCCAATTATTGATGAGGTTCCTTCCATTTATTGCAAAGTCCAAATGAAATTTGCACGAGTGATTATTGGTGTTCGGTGAATGGTGAAGCGCCGACCATCTCATCCTCTTGTTGCCTGCAATTATTGGGTGTAATTTCTTTCACTACACCTTCCAAACACGGTGAGACTAAAGATCAGACAACTAACCACTAATGGAACTAGTCCTTTTTTCTTTTGAGAAAACCTTGTAACTTTGTTCAAATGCGACAACCATTAAAACTACAACGCTTATGGTCAAAGACCCATGAAGTAGACAAAGTAACCGCTAAAACAAAAAATTACAATGAAATCTCTCAAATACGTCTTCTCAATGGTAATAAATTTTCAAAGAAGAAATTCTACCTACGCTTCAAAAAAGACACCGCAATTAGATCGGAGTAGCGACGTCACCACTCATACATCTGCACGATCTTGATTACTGATAGAGATTTCAGAGAGGCCCTTTGGTTGCTCATCTAAAAGAGTTGAAAAGTTTTGAAAAATGAATGGACTTGGGCCAGCGATGATCCCCTCGAAGTGCAGACTGTCGAGTCACAAGATCTTTGTCATAGTGCCAAGGAAAGATTCCAACTCCACAAAAAAACATACCAGCAAAAGCACCGAGATGCGCTAACAAAAAGTCAACAGATCTGAAAGATAGGTTTTGTGAGGACAAGAACTCTAGATCATTCCGAATTATGAGTGATTATTAGAGATCGATGTGAAGCATCGATAATCCCATCATCTTCTTATTGCCTGCAATTATTGGGTATAATCTCTTCCACCACACATTCCAAACACGACGAGACTCAAGATCAGGCAACTAACCACTAATGGAACTAGTTTCCTTTTTCTTTTGAGAAAACCCCATAACTTTGTTCAAATGCAACAACCATTAAAGGTTCAATGCTTATGGTCAAAGACCCAAAAACATAGACAAAGTAACTGGTAAAACTAAAAATTACATTGAAATCTCTCCGATTCGTCTTCCCGGTGGTAATAATTTTTAAAAGGAGAAATTGTACCAACGCTTCAACAAAGACACTTAGATTAGACAAGAATGGCGATGCCACCAATCCTACATTTGCACGAAATTGATTACCGATAGAGATGTCAGAGAGCCCCTTGAGTAGCTCATCTGAAAAGATGGAAAGATTTAAGCGATGAATGGACTTGGGACGATGATGATCCCTTGGAAGTGTAGATGTTGAAGCATAAGAGATCTTCGTCTTAGTGCCAAGGAAAGATTCCAACTCTAAAAAAACATAACAACCGAAGCACTGAGACGCGCTAACAAAAAGTGAACATATTTGAAAGATCGGTTCTGCGAGGACAAGAAATCTAAATCCTTCCCAATTATTGATGGGATTCTTTAAAAAAAACGATGTCCAAATGAAATTCGTACGAATGATTATTGGAGATCTGTGAAAGGTGAAGCATCAATCATCTCGTCCTCTTCTTGTTGCCTGCAATTATTGGGTATAATTTCTTCCCCCACACCTTCCAAACACGGCGGGACTCAAGATCAGGCAACTAACCACTAATGGAACTAGTCTTTTTTCTTTTGAGAAAACCCTGTAACTTTGTTTAACTGCGACAATCATTAAAGGTACAACGCTGATGATCAAAGATCCAAAAAGTAGACAAAGTAACTACTAAAACTAAAAATACAATGAAAACTCTCACATGCATCTTCTCCTTGGTAATAATTTATTAAAGAAGAAATTATACCAACACTTCAGAAAAGACATTGCAATTTGATCGGAGCGACGATGCTACCACTCATACATCTACACATGAACCTGATTATCGATAGAGATTTCAAAGAGCCCCTTGAGTTTCCCATCTAAAATGATGGGAAGTCTTGAACGATGAATGGACTTGGGCCGGTGATGACCCCCTCGAAGTGCAGTCTGCCGAATCACAAGATCTTTACCCAAGGAAAGATTCCAACTCTACAAGAACACAATACCAACAAAAGGACCGAGATACACTAGTAAAAAATCAACCGATCCCAAAAAATTGGTTCTGCAAGAACAAGAACTTTAAACCCTTCCCAATTATTGGTGGGATTCTTTCCATTTCTTGCAAAGTGCAGATGATTCATGCAAATGACTATTGGTGATCGATGAATGGTGAAGTATCGATCTTACCGTCCTTTTCTTGTTGCCTGCAATTATTGCAGATTATATCTTCCACCACACCTTCCAAACAATGTCAAGATTATAGATGAGGCAAGTAACCACTAATGAAACTAGTATTTTCTTCTTTTGAGAAAACCATGTAATTTACTCAAATGTGACAAACATACTTATATAGTGCTTACGATCAAAGACTCCAAAAAGTAGACCAACTAATTACTGAAACTAAAAAGTCTACATTGTCGGCGTTCTGAGAACGGGGGTCCCCAGACTTGCCTACCTGCAGCGTGGCTCAGCAGTGGCCCAGTACGGCCCGTCTTCATCAACAAACGCTCAAGACCCTCGCGAGGGGACAAGCCTCGCGGGCGGACGACACAAGGCCTCCTCAGGGGTGGCCTCACCGGGCAGGCTCGCGAGGAGGCGGAGAGATCAAGGCAAGGGGTACCTCGTGAGGTGCTCATGACGCAAGCCATGACGATCGAGACCAGGCGGGCGCCAGCCTGCGCAGTGTCCTCGTTTCCTCTTCGGTGCAAAGGGGACAAGCACAGGCGTGGAGTACCGAGGCATCAGGCAAAGGTTTCCATATTGGTGCAACGAGACCAAGACCAGCAGGACGACAGGGCGGAGGTCACCATGGAGCCCAAGATGGCGTCATCACCAGCGCCTTTGGCAATCGAAGACCACCTTTAGTCAGGATAGCTTGTACTAGCTGTCCCCTTTCAAAATGGCCGTTGTTGGATCCCTTCCCGCTCAATATTTGGGGAGAGGACCAGGGCCTCTATAAATAGAGATAGCCACCACAGTAGAAGGGGATCCGATCGAATCCTTCCTAAGTAGAACATCCACACCACCACAAGAACACCCCTCGCGAGGCTGTTCTTCCTATGTACTGTTCATCACCAGCCCAAGAGGCAATCCACCACACCACACACAGGAGTAGGGTATTACACCACAACGATGGCCCGAACCTGTATAAATATTGTGTCTCTTGTGTTGTTCATCGTGCTAGCTTAGATTCGCGGCGAGGTTTTGGGGCGTGTATCGGTAGGGAGAAGATCTTCGTGCGCACCCCAGAGTTTGAACCTTAAGGCTTTTGCCGGAACCCGATATCCGACATTTGGTGCTCCAGGTAGGGGTGCGCCGAAATCTTTCCTCCACCGATCTGCGTCCCATCGCTTCGTCGCATCCATGGCAGACGCTTGCCGAGCTCGCGCCGAGCGCCGGCCTGCTCTCGCCACCCGCGTCGCCCAGATGGCTCCCATCGGTGGGCCTCCTCATCATTCTCCATCTCCTGACGCCAACGCCGCCACCGGCCCGGCGGGGAACAAGCAGCAAGCTTCATCGCTGCACCCCTCGGTGCGGCGGGAAGGCCGCACCGCCACTCCGTCGCTAACTCCAGTTGGTTCGTCGTCTCACGCTCGTCGCGCCCCCACGGACGCGCAGGCTGCGTTGCTCCTGGCACATGAGCTCCTGCACTACCGCCCCATCTACGACCTCTACGAGGAGTGGCTCGCTCACATCACCGAGCTCATTAGCGCCACAGGGGGCTCCCCTGCGCCGTCCCTCTCGCTGCCTCGCCCTCCGTCCTGCATGGGCGACGCGGCTCAGGAGGTGCCCTCGCCACCTCCTCCTCAAGAAGGCGCTTTGGCTCCAAGGCGCGCGGCTCCTGGACGTGACCCACCGCGTCCGGCGCCCGCGCAGCAAGAAAGAAGCTGCCAAGAAATCCCTCAGCCTCAACAAGGCGCACACGTGCTCCCTGCTCCAGCACGTCAAGACCGCATCCCTGCACCAGCACGCCAATACCCCGCACTGCCCCTGGCAGCGGCGCGCGGGAACCATCAAGAGCAGGCCCCGCGTCTGCAAAAGGCTCCGGTGGCAACAGCAGGCTGCCGTGCCTTCACCATCGAGCTGCGCAGCGTCGCCTGGCCAGGTAAGTTCAAGCTGGATTTTCCTCCTCGCTATGAGGGCATCGCCGACCCTATGGAGTTCCTGCAGCTCTACGAGCTGGGCATCGAGGCGGCCAACAGAGAAAAAAAGGTCATGGCAAACTGGTTTCCCATGGCGCTCAAGGATGGTGCCCGCACCTGGCTCCTGAACCTGCCTCCCGGCTCGATCTCCTCTTCGGACGAGACGTGCAGCCGTTTCATTGCCAACTTCCAGGGCACTCACGACCGCCCTCCGGCCGTGGGTGACCTGCACCGCATCAAGCAGCAGCCTCGAGAGACCCTACAGAAGTACATCAAGCACTTCAACATCGCCCACCTCAAGATTCCCAAGGTGACTGAGGAGGCCATCATCTCAGCATTCTCCGATGGCGTCCGCGACATCAAGATGAAGGAGGAGCTCGCCATCCACGAGGACCTATGCACATCTCTGGAGCTGTTCAACCTGGCGACCAAGTGCGCAAGAGCTGAGGAAGGACGCCTCTCCCTCCTCGAGCTTCCAGCTGCTGGCCCAAAAGAAAAGAAGGCCAAGGCCAAGGACGTGAAGCGCAAAGGAGCAGCCGTACTTGCAGCAGAACCAGACACGAAGCATGGCAGGGACCAGCCGGAGTCATCCAAGGGTAGTCGATTCTGGGCCTACCACAACCTCTACACCCACAACACCCATGAATGCCAGGAGCTCAGAGCCGTTCAAGAAGGACGCATCGGTCGACGCCCCAACGCAACGACCGGGGCTACGGCCGAGGAGGAGGAAGAGGTGGAGGACGATGGGACGACCGAGGCCCTCGCCAAGAGTGGCATGACCGATCTCGTGAGGATCGCTGGCAGGACCATCCTCGCGAGGGAGCCTGGAGGGATCAGCCTCGCGAGGATCGCCCGCAGGGCAACGCAGGCCTTCCTCCTCTACCACCACCGCCAAGGAGGAATGATGACCACCACCAGGATGAGGGGGCTGGGGGCTTCCAGGAGCCACGTGCTATCGCTTGCATCTTGGGCGGTGAACAAGCCCCAGCCTCTCAGCGCATCTTCAAGCAGTTTGCTCGCGAGGTGAATGCAATCCTCCCCAAGCTCGAGGCCACGCGCCCCCTCAGGTGGTCCACGTGCACCATCACCTTCAGCTCAATAGATCAATTCAAGTGTGCGGCTACAGCTGGCGTCCTCCCAATGCTTTGTTCTCCAGTCATCAGCAACGTGCAAGTTACCAGGACCCTCATCGATGGCGGCGCAGGGCTCAATGTCCTGTCCGTCAAAACATTCAACAACCTTCAAGTGCCATATGATCAACTTTAGCCTACCAAGCCTTTCTCAGGAGTTACTGATGGCTCCACTACCCCGATAGGGCAGGTCCGCCTCCATGTCACTTTCGGTCAACGCAACAACTATCGTACCAAGCTCATCAACTTCGACGTTGCCCACATTCGCCTGCCATACAATGCCATCCTCGGGTAGCCGGCCCTGGCCAAGTTCATGGCGGTGACCCACCACGGCTACAATGTCCTCAAGATGCCAGGAAGCGGTGGAATCATCATAGTCCCCTGTGAAGAGAAGGATGCGGTGTGCTCCATCGAGCGTGCCTTCCAAGCTGCATCAATCGAGGACCCAGACAGCAAGAGCGAGAACCCTCTTGAGGCAGTTCCCAAGAAGAAGAAGACATCGCCCAGCTCAAGGCCTCAGGAGGTTGGCATCTCAGGAGGTGTCGCGTCAGGATCAGCGCCCGTGCAAGTGGCGCCTCCCTCCATCGCATAGGAAGGCGCGCACGGCGCCCTCCTCAGGCAGGGCTCGGGGGCTCTCTTCTGGAGGGCCTTAGACTTTGCCAAGATCACGAGGGAGGCGCTCGGGCACCAATTCGAGGCGTGCTTCACAGCATGTTTCCCTTAGGAAGGCATGGGGTAAGAAAGGCCCAACCCTCAGGAGTTCATCACCAAGACCACTCAGGAGCTTCAGGAATCAAGAGTCATACGCGACGATCGTCGCCTACCTGGCGTAGCTCCCCATCCAGGCGAGGATGGCAGGCTGCGCGTCTGCATCGACTTCCCAGGGCTCAACCGAGCCGCGTCTCAGGAGAGCCTCTGGCCTTCGCGCGTGGGGCATTGCAAGGGTCCACCGCTCAGCTACGTTCGCATTCCTTTCGGCCTGCCGAACGCGGCTGCTACTCACCAGCGCCATCTGTGGAGCATTCTGGCGGCTCAGGAGGCCAAGCATCACGCGGTCCTGGCAGAGATGGAGATGGTCCTTGAGGAACCGCCCGGACCCTCAGAGCCTCCCGAGGCTCAAGGCTCCTGCGGCTCGTGAGGATCGGGCTCTTCTCCGCGCACCTTCAGCTACTCCAACACCCCCTCTACAATGGTACTAGGTGACATGTTTCGAGTTCATTTCAGCTGGGAGCGCCCTCAGGGCTGCATCATTCCCATGTCGCGCGGGTCTGTCCCTGCGGCATGTATCCCTTTTGCTTATGTCTTTAGTTCACCTTGCTGGGGGCGCCCCTCGGGCTGCATCATCCCCAAGCCGCTCGGGCCTGACCTAGTGGCATGTATCCCTCCTGCTTCTATCTAAGCTGATTTTCCTTTCATGCTTAACCTGCCTATGATTACCATCTGCCGCCTACCACGGGCCTTCTCTCCCTCATGCAAATCGCTTGCACGTTAAAAGGGGGGCTCCTGAGCATCGCGACTGAGGAGCTCTTACTAGCTCTCCAGCCCTCACCCCCTGGCCTTGTCCACGGCATCATGACCTGGCATACCAGCGGCGACTGAGCTCGCTCGAGGGCTGGGACCTGAGGACGTAGAGCATTTGTATCTAACCATCTCGCAGGAACACATAGCCGCCCAAGGCTCAAGACCAGGCGCAACCCGCCTTGAGGTAGGGCCTCGTGAGTCCCGCCTGGCTCAAGAGTGCCCAGATACACCTCGTCCAGCCCTGCCGTGCAAGTCACATGTCAGGGTGGGGCTGTACACGCCCCGGGGGCTCCTCCCGAAGCGCCCTCCCCTCCCACATACCAGTGGAAGCACCATGCTCTGCACTGGCTGATGACACTGCCGAGGAGCGGCTATGCCCGTTCACATACAGAAGCGCTACACTCCATGGTGGTGATAAACAACTGAGGGCGGCCAACGGCCATATCAACCTCAGGGAGACCAGAGCTCAGTGTATGGCCTCATCGCAACACCTCCCCTCGGGAGCGTCACATGAGGGGGCTGGACACGGGGGCTGCGCCCCGGTCAGGCCCGAGCGCACGCCACCTAGCCAGGTCCTTCGGACCTGGTCGTCGCGCGCCCCTCCCTGAGCGGAGCCAAGGTATGAAGACCGTTTGAACGTCAAGGGGGACTCCTGAGTATCGTGACTTAGGAGCCTAACTAGTCACGTAGCCCCTCACTCCTTAGTTCTGCAAGGCTAATGGCGGTTGAGGTATGCGCGGGGCCGGGCCCTGCGGACGTAGAACGACAGATCTACTCCTACACTCCCTCCCTATTTGCTGTTTGCGCGTCAAGGGGGACTCCTGAGCATCGCAACTCAGGAGCCTAACTTGTCACGTAGCCCCTCACTCCTTGGTCCCGTCCTGGTGATCCGGTCGGGGCTAACGGCGGCTGAGGTATGCGCGGGACCGGGCCCTGCTGACGCAGAACACAAAGCAAATAGGAAGGAAACCGCAAAATCTCAAAGCAAATCCAGAAGCAAATATTACAAACCATAATTGTCTTCCCGATACCTAACGCAAGTTTAAACGTCTCCACGAGGCACATCGCATATTGCAGGAATTAAAACTGGAAAGAAGCTGTGGGAAGATCACCCTTGGGTAACGCCGTCATTCGCCAGGAGCCCTGCCTTCGTGGTGGTGTTACCTCCATCAGCTCCACCTCCAGAGGCCACGGAGTTAGCAGCACCTGCCTTGGGCGTAGTGGAAAAGGCGCGGAACTTCGCCAGCAGGGCTTCCGCTCGGCCCTTTACGGCTTCATCAGCATCGACGAATGTTGGCGTTCTGGGAACGGGGGTCCCCAAACTTGCCTGCCTGCGGCCTGTGGCATGGCTCGAGGGGCGGCCCAGCATGGCCCATCTTCGTCAACACGAGCTCAAGACCCTCACGAGGGGCCAAGCCTCGCGGGGCGGACGACAGGAGGCTTCCTCAGGCACGGCCTCGTCAGGCTGGCTCGCGAGGAGGCGAAGAGATCAAGGCGGGGTACCTCGCTAGGTGCCCATGACGCAAGCCGTGACGACCAAGGGTGCCAGGCGGGCGCCAGCCCGCACAGTGTCCTTCTTTCCCCTTTGGTGCAAAGGGAGCAAGCGCAGGCGAGAGCATCAAGCAAAGGCATCCATTTCGGTGCAACAAGACCAAGACCGTCGCAACGGCAGGATAGAGGTCATCGTGGAGCCCAGGAAGGCGTCACCACCAGAGCCTTTGATAGGCAAGGACCAACTTTAGTCAGGATAAGTGTACTAGATGTTCCCCATCAAAATGGCCAATTGTTGGCGCCCTTCCCGCTCAATATTTGGGAAGAGGCTCAGGGCCTTTGCCTATAAATAGGACTAGCCACCCCAGGGTAGGGGGAGGAAGGAAGAGAGAGCGACTGAACTCCCCCTAGCAGTTCATCACACCAGCCAAGAACAGACCCTCGCGAGGCTATTCTTCCTTGTACTGTTCATCATCAGCCCAAGAGGCAATCCACCACTCCACAAACTAGAGTAGGGTATTACACCACAATGGTGGCCCGAACTAGTATAAACCCTGTGTCTCTTGTGTTGTTCCCTTTCGTAGCTTAGATCCTAGCAAGGCGGCGAAGTGCAGGTAGGCAGAAGGCCAAATCTCCGCACGCACCCTAGTGTTAGAATCTATAGGGTCTGCCGGAACCCGAAATCCGACATTTGGCGCGCCAGGTAGGGGTGCGCCGGAGCTTCTCCTTCCGCCAACCTGCTCTCCGCCGACACCATGACTCGCCCTGCGATGAGCGGCGCGCCGTCCGCTCCGGTCGTCGCGGCCCTCCTGGGCGGCTCGCAGGCGCCACCTTCGGGCCACCATGTCAAGCCATTCGTCCGCCAGGTCGGCGCTGTTTCCACGTGGCAGGGGGCTCCCTCAGGTCGGGCGCGCTCAAAGGACCACCCCTCCAATTCAGCCTGCTCGGGCGCGCTCCCGATGTTGTGCACTCCCACCATCTGCCAAGTGGGCATCACCAGGACTCTCATCGACGGCGGCTCGGCCTCAGCATGCTCTCGATTGAGGCTTTCAGCCTCCTACACATACCATCGGAGCGGCTTCAGCCCAGCCGGCCCTTCCTGGGCGTCGGGGGCGGGGCCACTAGCTCCCTGGGACAGATCCATCTCCCGGTAACCTTCGGCACCTACGACAACTTCCGCACGGAGCTGATCGATTTCGACATCGCCCCCATCGGCCTCCCATACAACGCCATCCTCGGCTACCCGGCGCTAGCCCGGTTCATGGCTGCAACGCACCCGGCGTATAACCTCATGAAAATGCCCGGGAGCAGCGGCGTCCTCACCGTGTGCGGAGACACCGGAGATGCGCTGCAAGTGCTCAAGCTCGCCTTCAAGACGGCAGCATCGGTGCAACCCGTCGACTCGGACGCCCCTGGGCCCAAGGGGGCTGCGCCAACCAAGAAGAAGCAGTTGTTCACCTTAGACAAGGCGGAAACCAAGCAGATGCTGGTTGACGAGGACGGATCCACTGACGCCACCTTCACCATAGGCGCCAACCTCGAGCCCGAGTAGGAGGAGGCCCTGGTCAAGTTCCTGCGTGCGAACAAGAAGGTGTTCGCATGGGAGCCCGATCAGCTGGCGGGGATCCCAAGGGGTGTAATCGAGAACCACCTCAATGTGTGCCCTAATGTCCGACCCGTGAAGCAGAAGGCAAGACGGGAGTCCACGGAAAAGCAGGCTTTCATCGTCCAAGAGACCCGCAAGTTGGAAGCTGCAGGGGTCATTCGCGAGGTCCGATACCCGAATTGGTTGGCCAACCTGGTCGTTGTACCGAAGAAAGGAGGGAAGGAACGTATGTGTGTCGACTTCACCAATCTCAACAAGGCCTGCCCGCAAGATCCGTTCCCGCTCCCCCACATCGATCAGATCGTCGACTCCACCGCCGAGTGCGACCTATTGTGTTTCTTGGATGCCTTCTCTGGGTATCACCAGATCAAGATGGCGGTAGAAGATGTGGAAAAACAGCCTTTCTAACCCCGTGTCGGGTGTATTGCTACACGTGCATGCCGTTCGGGTTGCGTAATGCAGGGGCGACCTTCCAGCGGCTGATGCACATCGCCTTGGGCCCATAGCTCGGGAAAAACGTTGAGGCTTACGTCGATGATATTGTGGTAAAGTCTCGCGAGGCAAAGACCCTGATACAAGACCTGGAGGAAACCTTCGCGAGCCTTGATGCCGTGAGCCTGCGGCTCAACCCAGAGAAGTGCGTGTTTGGGGTTCCCTCAGGCAAGCTCTTGGGCTTCCTTGTGTCCCACCGGGGCATTGAGGCTAACACGGAAAAGGTGAAGGCGGTCGAGGACATGAGCCCACCAAAGACCCTCAGAGAAATGCAGAAGCTCATTGGGCGCGTGACAGCACTGGGACGCTTCATCTCCAGGCTGGGGGAGCGGGCGCTGCCTTTCTTCCAACTGATGAAGAAAAAGGGACCCTTTGAATGGGCTGAAGAGGTAAACAAGGCGTTCCAAGACCTCAAGAGGTACCTAACCAGCCCTCCGGTGATGGTGGCCCCGCGCCCTCAAGAGCCCCTGGTGCTTTACCTTGCAGCCACTCCCTACTCCGCCAGTGCAGCTCTGGTGGCGGTTAGGGAGGAGCGTCGGAACAAAGCCACGGCATTCGCCCGGGTCGGGGCGGAGCGTGAACAAGAAGGACCCACAAAGACCACCGCCACGGCGGAGAAGGATCAGCCGCCGCTGGGGAACACGCTCGAGACAGCGGGAACCCCTCCCCCTGGCGACCAGCCGCTGGGGGCTCCCCTGCCTCAGGAGGCACCACGGTCTCCGGAGGGCGCCATCGACACCGGCACTCCCAACCAAGTTGAACATCCTATGTACTTCGTCAGCACAGTGTTGCGGGACGCAAGGGCGCGGTACCCCATGCCTCAGAAACTTCTCCTCGCACTATTGGCGGCCTCGCGCAAGCTGCGGCATTATTTTCAGGGCCACCCCATCAAGGTCGTCTCAGCGTACCCTTTGGAGAGGGTGCTCAGGAGCCCCAACTCAGTTGGAAGAGTCGCTGAGTGGAACATTGAACTACAAGCGTTTCAGCTCGAATTTAGCACAACCAGAGTCATCAAGGGGGCCGCCTTGGCAGGTTTCGTAGCAGAGTGGACAGAGGCGCCGGGACTAAAGGCTGATGAGGATCGATCCCTCTCCCCAGGAAGCGAGGCGCCGGACGGTTGGGTCATGTACTTCGACGGGGCGTTCTCTAGGCACGGCGCGGGGGCTGGTGTGGTGCTTATATCTCCTACCCAGGACAAGCTCTACTACGCCGTGCAGCTCTGTTTCCAACACGGGGAAAAGGTCTCCAACAACATAGCAGAATATGAAGGCTTGATAGCAGGCCTGAAGGCCGCGGCCGCCCTCGGAGTAAAACGTCTTACCATCAAGGGTGATTCACAACTCCTCGTCAACTTCTCCAACAAAGTATATGAGCCAAGGGATGAGCACATGGAAGCCTACCTTGCGGAGGTCCGCAGGATGGAGAAGCAGTTCTGGGGTCTGGAGTTACAGCACGTGCCCCGTGGCACCAACCAGGAGGCCGACGACATCGCCAAACGAGCATCCAGGCGACTGCCTTAGGAGCCTGGCGTCTTTGAAGAGCGGCTCTTCAAGCCCTCAGCCACGCCATCACTGTCAAGCATGGTGCAGCCTCGGGAGGAGCTCCCCCAGCCGCCAGCCTCGGGAGCCCCGGCCTGTGGCCCGGCCTCAGGGGCACGTCTGCTCTTGACAATGGAGCCTCAGGAGGGGTGCTGGATCACGGAGCTCCGGAGCTATCTGACGCAAGGGATCTTGCCAGAGAAGGAGGAGGAAGCAGAGCGCGTGGCGCGGCAGGCCACAACATACTGCATGAGGGATGGGGAGCTCTACCGAAGGCGGCCGAATGATGTGTCCCTGCGCTGCATCTCCAAGGAGCAAGGGAAGGAACTGCTAGCGGATATACACGGTGGAGACTGTGGGCATCATTCGTCATCGCGGACCCTCATTGGCAAGGTGTTCCATAGTGGATTCTATTGGCCCACTGCACTCAACGATGCTGTCGAGCTGGTGAAGGCCTGCGAGGCCTGCCAGTTCCACGCCAAGCAGATCCATCAGCCGGCTGGAGGGTTGCAGACTATACCTCTTTCATGGCCATTCACAGTCTGGGGGCTGGACATCCTAGGCCCATTTCCTCGGGCGCCAGGGGGCTATCGCTACCTCTACGTCGCCGTGGACAAGTTCACCAAGTGGACTAAAGTGGAAGCTGTCCGCACCATCCCCGCAGGGTCTGCGGTCAAGTTCATCAAGGGCATCGTGAGCCGGTTCGGGGTACCGAACCGCATCATCACCGACAACGGTTCGCAGTTCATCAGTAATCTCTTCAAAACATACTGTGCTAACCTTGGAACACAGATATGTTACGCTTCAGTGGAGCACCCCCGGAGCAACGGTCAGGCCGAGCGGGCCAACGCGGAGGTCCCGAGGGGCCTCAAAACCATGACGTTCAAGAAGAAGTTGGAGGCCTGCGGCCGAGGTTGGTACGATGAGCTCCAGTCCGTGTTGTGGTCCATCCGCACAACCGCGACCAAGCCAACTGGCGAGACCCCATTCTTCCTGGTCTATGGAGCTGAAGCGGTCCTCCCTCACGAGGTCAGACGTCATTCCGCGCGGGTCCTGGCATTCGATGAGGCGCAGCAGGACGCCATGCGGGGGACGAACCTTGTGCTGGGGGAGGAGCGTCGCCGGGAAGCTGCGCTCCGAGCAGCAAGATACCAACAAGCGCTACGATGATACCACTGCCGCAACATCTGCCCCAGGACACTCGAGGTAGGAGACCTCGTGCTCAGGCGGGTCCTCTCCAGGGAAGGGCTGCATAAGCTCTCCCCCATGTGGGAGGGCCCGTTCAAGGTTGTTCATGTTTCCAGGCCCGGCTCCGCGCGCCTGGAGACTCAGGAGGGGGTGCCCATCCAGAACGCGTGGAACATCCAGCACCTCCGAAGATTTACCCTTGAAAAGGCCCAGAGCCTGTGAAGAAGGCGAATGCCTGTGAAGCTGTTGCGTTTTGGAAAAGGCCCAGAGCCTGTGAAGAAGGCGAATGCCTGTGAAGCTGTTGCGTTTTGGAAAAGGCCCAGAGCCTGTGAAGAAGGCGAATGCCTGTGAAGCTTTTGCGTTTTGGAGAAGGCCCAGAGCCTGAGAAGAAGGCGAACACCTGTGAAGTCTATCCTCACGAGAAAGTCCCGGAGCCTGTGAAGAAGGCGAACGCCTGTGAAGTCTATCCCCACGAGAAAGGCCCGGAGCCTGTGAAGAAGGCCAACGCCTGTGAAGCTCGCCGCCCGTGACACTCTCACGTAATAATGAGTGGGGCTGTACACGCCCCGGAGTGTCAGGAGCGCCGGCCTCAGGCCCTGGGGCTCCCTCCCACGCCCGGTGGCAGCACTTAGCTCCGCGCTGGTGAGAAGACGTCTAAGACTAGATTAGGTGCCGGACGCGGATTTTCTCATTTGCTTTCTGCACTTGGCTGTTCATTCCCATTCGAGGTTTTGCTGAAGTTGTTGTCGTCTTTGGTTTGTGACCCTTTGCCTTTTTTCGCTCTCCTGCCCCGATTTCTCTCGCGCAAGTCTCGCGAGGGGGCATCGTGGGCACCCTCGCGAGCGTTTTCTGCCCTTAACATTCGAGGCTACCCAACCCGGGTCCACTACAGGAGCACCCCTCCGGTCCGTGCCTCACGGGCATGGTGACACAAACACAGGGCCTGGGTCGACCGCCTCCACGGCTAAGGTCGGGAACTACCTCTCCAGACTAACCCCCGCAGGACCTGGAACGTTTGACAAAGCCTCGGCCTCGTGAAGCAAGGGTCGCGACAAGCCCTCCCCCCAAGGTAAGTAAATCCTGCGCACTAGCGTACGGCATAAGGGCACAAATACCAAAATAGCGGAAACATTACAATAATTAAACAGCAATAGTCCTAGCACGCCCTCGCGTGGCCCTACACTACTATCTTTTTGTACAGGGAAAGAAAACAAAACAGGCACGACTCGCTCGGCATCAGCTCACGAGGGGGACTCGAACTACCTTCAGAGCTCAGGAGGACTCTGTCTCGCGCTTCACCGAGGCACGGTGACGGGCAGGCCCGCTACCTCCCTCCAGGCGAGCGCGGCGGCACAGAGGCTGATCGCGGCCACCGCTGGAGGAGCTGCTGCTCGAAGAAGAACCGTCGAAGCTTGATGAACATCGACCGCCACTGACCGCACGCGCGCTGTCATCTTCGTCGACGCCGGGACAGGTCCCACGGCCGCGGTCGTCGCTCTCGGGGCAACATCCAGCGCGGCGACCATCTTCCCCAAACACCCTCACGTAGAGGGTGGCATCGCCGTCGAACTTGAAGTGCAGGGTGCACCGCCGGATCAGACCACGCGCGCGGGCAAAAATTTGCCAGCCGCGGTTCAGGGCCAAGCTCCGGGCCGAGGAGACCTCCAGCGAAGCCCAGGAGTCTCGGCCGCAGCAACCATCCACCTGGAGCCAAAGGCCGCCTGGGGCCCCAGCCGGAAGCTCACCTAGGAGGAAGCGGGGGAGTTGGAGCCGGGTGCTGGCCGGCTCCGCCGCCCACACAACGAACTCTGGCAGTGCCTCTACAGAGTGGGAGGGCGGCCTAGGGGTTGCGCGGCCATGGCGCATCCCCTAGCAGCGGCTGACCGCCCTTCGCCACGCGGAAGATCGCCTCCGCGACCGCGGGGAGCCACCATGGGAGTCGCAGGGTGTTTGCGGGGACGGCCTCGGCCGCGCTTAGGTGGAGGAGAGTCAAGTCCCGCCTGGCGGGCCTTACCTTTCTCCGTGGCCGAGAACCTTTTTGGTGGAGCCATGAAAGAAAAGGAGAATCAAGAAGGGATGGATCGGAAGGGCAGACGCCGCCCCGTACTTATAGCCGAAGGAGGCCAACCATCGGCCTCCATGATCGCAGGTAATCATGACCGGTTTTTGCATGCAGGGACTTGTCAGTTCGTGCAGTTGCCGAGGCATCATGGGCGAGTGGAGCCGCCCACGTCTAATCAACCGCCACGCGGCGCCCGAGGCCACAGGCTGTTAGGGCCCGCGGCGCTTCGTGCTTGCCCCTTCGCATCTCTGCTCAGCCAAGTCTAGGCGCGCCTTGGGCCCGGGGGCTACTGTCGGCGTTCTGGGAATGGGGGTCCCTAGACTTGCCTGCCTGCGGCCTGCGGCGTGGCTCAAGGGGCGGCCCAGCATGGCCCATCTTCGTCAACACGAGCTTAAGACCCTCGCGAGGGGCCAAGCCTCGCGGGGCAGACGATAGGAGGCTTCCTCAGGCACGACCTCGTCAGGCTGGCTCGCGAGGAGGCGGAGAGATCAAGGCGGGCTACCTCGCAAGGTGCCCATGACGCAAGCGTGACGACCAAGGGCGCCAGGCGGGCGCCAGCCTGCACAGTGTCCTTCTTTCCCCTTTGGTGCAAAGGGAGCAAGCGCAGGCGAGAGCATCAAGCAAAGGCATCCATTTCGGTGCAACAAGACCAAGACCGTCGCAATGGCAGGATAGAGGTCATCGTGGAGCCCAGGAAGGCGTCACCACCAGAGCCTTTGACAGGCGAGGACCAACTTTAGTCAGGATAAGTGTACTAGATGTTCCCCGTCAAAATGGCCAATTATTGGCGCCCTTCCCGCTCAATATTTGGGAAGAGGCTCAGGGCCTTTGCCTATAAATAGGACTAGCCACCCCCAGGGTAGGGGGAGGAAGGAAGAGAGAGCGACTGAACTCCCCCTAGCAGTTCATCACACCAGCCAAGAACAGACCCTCGCGAGGATGTTCTTCCTTGTACTGTTCATCATCAGCCCAAGAGGCAATCCACCACTCCACAAACTAGAGTAGGGTATTACACCACAATGGTGGCCTGAACTAGTATAAACCCTGTGTCTCTTGTGTTGTTCCCTTTCGTAGCTTAGATCCTAGCAAGGCGGTGAAGTGCAGGTAGGCAGAAGGCCAAATCTCCGCGCGCACCCCAGTGTTCGAATCTATAGGGTCTGCCGGAACCCGAAATCCGACAGCGGAGAGCTTGTCGTCCATGGGCTCCAGCAGCTCGTTGAAGTTGGCACTAGGGTCGCGAAGGTAAACGTGGCTAAAGGCGCGCGTCAGCGCCGCAGAAGAAAGGACACGAGCTTCAACCTCGGCCATGGGGCCGACGCCGGTCAGGATTTCTTCAAGCGCTTCGACCAAGAAGGGAAGCAGCTGGGCGGGGCCGTCCTTGGCCCTGACCAGCGACTTCTCCAGGCCACCATCATAGAAAGTCTTCAGCGCCTTGCGAGATCTCATCTCAAGATCCGCAAAGGACACGCGGTCCTCAGTCAGGACCTTCGCCTTGGTGTCCAGCTCGGCCCTCTCCGTATTCAACTTCTGATCCAACGTCTTCAGTCGGCCACGTTCAGCGAACAGCTCGGTGTCACGGTCCTCGATGGCGTCCTCCCGGGCCTTCATCTCCTCCTCCTTCGCCTAGCGGTTGCGAGCTTCCTTGGCGAGCTCATCACGCAAGCCCTGCAGTTCGGCCTCCAACGCCTTGCAGCAGTCCTGGGCGACCGTGGCATCCTTCAGCGCCGCATGACGGGCGGCTGCGGCCTGGGTGGCGGCTTGCTTCTCCTCCTCAGAAGCTGCCACAGCCCGGCTTAGCGCCGCTCGGATAGAGGCGTCAGAGTGAACCCATCTAGAGACCAGCTCCAGGCGCCCGGCCACCAGACGGGAGTTGGCGCCCGGGAGGTCTTCTCGCAGCTGGCCCAGCCCAGTAAGGGCACGGTCCAAGATAGGTAGGAGGGAGAGGAGTCCAGAACCTGTGGCGCAGGAGGAGAAGGTGGAGCGTGACCACGACTTGGGAGACTGAGGGCTCCTGAGCCCTGGGCACCTCAGCGATAGCATCAGGCACAGGCACCTCCAGAGTCAGTGGGGCCATGGGGGCTGGCACCCCTCCAGGGTGCTCCTCCTGGCCTCGTGAGGATGATCGGGCAGGGGAAGTGCGAACTTCACCGCCTCCCCTTCCCACAAGCGAAGGCACGACCGCAACAGATGAGCCTGCCCCAGGCGGAGCCACCGCGTCCCTCTTCTTCTTATTTGCCGCAAGCGGCGACCTAATAAAGTGATGAAGAACGTCAAGCCCTAGCAGCAAAACAAGAACAAGATGGAGTTTGAGAACTTACTGGTCAATCGCGGCGTAGGCCGCCGGCCTCTTGCCAAGCTTAAAGCCTGTAAGCCTCTTGGTCCGTGGCGCAGCCTCGAGAGGTCCAGAAGCAGAAGAGGGCGCACCAGAAGGGCTGGAGGCGGCTTCGGGCGGTGCCTGGGCAGGACTAGCCCCTCGGGAGATCAGCCCCGACCTGTCTTTCTTCGGGATCACATGCGGGTCCTCTTCCTATCACCTGGCATCGGCCTTGTCGTCATCCGGCAGGGTGCGGAGGATGCTGGCCCTGCACCGGGGGGAAGTCTCCCCCGTCCCCTTAGTGGTCGCCTCCGAGTCACGCTCCTCTTCTTCTTCGTCTTCCTCTCCTCCCTCACGAGAATCATCAGAGGACACCTCCATCAGCGCCGTCGCCCCTGGCCCTCAGGAGGCACCGCCGGCACCAGACCGCGCCCAGCAAAGGTGGGCATGGCATCCACCCCTTGTTGCCAGTTGTCGCGAAGGAACAGGGGGGCAGGAGCGCCCTCCATACCTTCCACGTCATCTCCAACCAAGAGGCGGAGAGCTGCGACCAGCTCCTCGTTGGCCAGGGCTGCTGAGTTCACGCGGAGATCGTCGTTCGCACCCCTAAGCGTCCACAACGGGCACGAGTGCGCCTGAAGTGGAGCCACCTACTGCGTCAGGAACTCCCTCAGGAGTGTGGCCCCTGTCAGCTTCGCCGCCTTCATGTTTCCTGGCCTCAGGTCGGTGTTCATCTTCTCCAGACCCGACTTTGCCCATTTGTCATCAAGCTTCGCACGAGACCATGCCTCGTCGGGCTGGGGCAGCTTGGTTGGCAACACCAACCGAGAGTGGATGCATCCGACATCCATCATGACCCACTTGCTCCGGAAGCCGTCGACCATCTTCCCTGTCTTCGAGATCGCGTTGGCCTTGGAGTACGCGATGAAGCTAGCGCACGCCAAGGTATGACCACCGGTGATTCGGAGGGAGAAGAAGTGGCGCAGCAAGGCCATGGACGGCGTCACCCCAATGTGCGCCTCGCAGTAGTAGGCGAAAATCAACAAGAGGAGAACGGACTTGGGATGGAGATGAAGGGCCTGCAACCTGTAATGGCAGAGGACAGCGTAGAAGAACTCGTAGAAGGGAGGAACCAGGTCGGCGATGACGGTGCTCATGAAGAAGGGGTAGAAGGTGCTCCCCTTAGCCTCCGGCGTGGCGGAGCCGGCCCGGAGTCCGGTCTCCCCCATCTCGCTACCCCGCGCCACCGTCACCAGGCCCGTAGCAACAAGATTCTTCTCCGTCATGTTGGGGGGATCCAGGGCCGGCGAGTACCAAGCCGGAAGGGCCTCAGTCACGGCCTTGCGGGGTGCCATTGCTCGCTGAAAGGGGAAGGATGGAGCGGATCTGGAAGTTTCATAAGCAAGAGAGCAAGGAAGGGATCTGGAGCAAGGCGAATGAGAGCAATGAAGGTAAGCCTTACCCAGGCTAGCCTTTTGTCAGTTGGGCAGTTGCCGAGGCAGCGTGGGGAAGCGGAGACGCCCACGTCCAATCAACCGCCACATGGCGACCAAGGCCGCAGGCTGTTGGGGCCTGCGGTGCTCTGCACTTGCCCTTTGGCTTCACTGCTAAGCCAAGTCTGAGTGTGCCTTGGGCCTAGGGGCTACTGTCGGCGTTCTAGGAACGGGGGTTCCCAGACTTGCCTGCCTGCGGCCTGCGGCGTGGTTCAGCAGTGGCCCACTACGACCCGTCTTCATCAACAAACGCTCAAGACCCTCGCGGGGCGGAGGACACAAGGCCTCCTCAGGGGCAGCCTCACTTGGCAGGCTCGCGAGGAGGCGAAGAGATCAAGGCAAGGGGTACCTCGCGAGGTGCTCATGACGCAAGCCATGACGATTGAGACCAGGCGGGTGCCATGCGGGCGCCAGCCTGCGCAGTGTCCTCGTTTCCTCTTTGGTGCAAAGGGGGCAAGCGTAGGCGCGGAGTACCGAGGCATCAGGCAAAGGTTTCCATATTGGTGCAACGAGACCAAGACCAGCAGGACGACAGGATGGAGGTCACCATGGAGCCCAAGACGGCGTCATCACCAGCGCCTTTGGCAGTCGAAGACCACCTTTAGTCAGGATAGCTTGTACTAGCTGTCCCCTTTCAAAATGGCTGTTGTTGGATCCCTTCCCGCTCAATATTTTGGGAGAGGACCAGAGCCTCTATAAATAGAGATAGCCACCATAGTAGAAGGGGATCGATCGAATCCTTCATAAGTAGAACATCCACACCACCACAAGAACACGCCTCGCGAGGCTGTTCTTCCTCTGTACTATTCATCACCAGCCCAAGAGGCAATCCACCACACCACAGACAGGAGTAGGGTATTATACCACAACGATGGCCCGAACCTATGTAAATCTTGTGTCTCTTGTGTTGTTCATCGTGCTAGCTTAGATTCATGGTGAGGTTTTGGGGCGTGTATCGGTAGGGAGAAGATCTTCATGCGCACCCCAGAGTTCGAACCTTAAGGGTTTTGCCGGAACCCGATATCCGACAGACATCTCTCAGATACGTCTTCTTCATGGTAACAATTTTTTAAAGAATAAAATCTACCAACACTTCAACAATGACACTGCAATTAGACTGGAGTGGCAACGCAACCACATATACAATTGCATGAACTTGATTACTGATAGAGATTTTAATGAGCCCCATGAGTTGATCATCTAAAAAATGGTCTTGACCGATGAATGGACTTGGGCCGGTGATGATCCCCTCGAAGTGCAAACAGTTGTCCTACAAGATCTTCACCGTGGTCCCAAGGAAATAATTGATCTCTAAAAAAATCATACGAGCAAAAGCACCGAGAAAAAGTATAAGTGAACCTACCCAAAGATCGGTTCTATGAGGACAAGAACTCTAATCCTTCCCAATTATTGATGGGATACTTTGCGTTTGTTGCAAAGTCTAATTGAAATTCACACGAATGATTATTTGTGACCAATGAACGGCGAGGCATCGATCATCCTGTCCTCTTCTTCTTGCATGCATTTATTGGGTATAATCTCTTCCACCACACTTTCCAAACAATTACGGGACTCAAGGCCAGACAACTGTAACCACTAATGGAACAAGTCTTTTTTTCCTTTAAGAAAACCTTTAAACTTTATTCAAATGTGAAAACCATTAGATGCACAATGCTTATGATCAAAGACCCAAAAAAGTAGACCAAGTAACTGCTAAAACTAAAATTTACATCTCAAATACATCTTCCCATGGTAATAATTTTTTGAAAGAAGAATTTCTACCAACGATTCAAAAAAGACACTGCAATTATACCAGAGTGGTGACATGATCACCCATATATACCCATAGAGAATTCAGAGAGTCCCTTGAGTTGCCCATCTAAAATTATAGAAAGTCTTTGAATGTTGAGCAGAATTGAGATGGTGATGATTCATTGGAAGTGAAGACAGTTGAATCACGAGATCATTCTATAATGCCAAGGAAAGATTGCATGTTTTCTGTTTAGTAAAAAACCATACCTAGAGAAGTCCAAACACGATGATACTTTCCGAAGATTTTTTGTGGACAACAAGAGACCCTAGAAGCTTCGGAGGATGACCAGAAGACCTATGAGGACCCCACAAGCTAGGGTGGCATGCCTAGGGTGTGGTGCGCCCCCTGACTTGTGGGCCCTATGTAGCTCTGTTTTCCCTAATTTTTGGCTATCTTCATCCTCGGAGCGTGACCCGAAACAATTCTTCCTCCGCTGCAAGTCTCTATCTCGAAGTGATCCCACCCAGAGCCATGTTTGGGTACACTTGCGGAGGAGGGAATCATTGGGAAGGCTATCTTCATCAACCTTGCTGCCTCCATGATGAGTGTAGTAGTTCCTTCAGGACCTACGAGTCCATAGTAGTAGCTAGATCTCTCTCTCTCTCTCTCACTCTCTCTCTCTCTCTCCAATACAATGATCTCCTCTGAGATCAATCCAATGTAATCTTTTGCAGTGTGTTTGTTGGGATCCAATGAGTTATGGTTTACGATCAGATTATTCATTGAAACTATTTTAGTCTCTTGAGATCTATTTGATGCGTAATTTTATAGCTTTGTATTTCTCTCCTATCTATCATCAGTTGATTTATCTTCAGCGGGAGAGGTGCTCTGTAGTACGTTCAATCTTGCGGTGATCTTGCCCTGTCATAGGAGGGGCAAATGCACATATTTATTTGTTTCTACTAAGGATAAAATGATGGGGTTAGGTCATACTGATTGGTATTACTTTGTCTACATTATTTCATCTTGCTTAATGCGTTACTCTATTTATCATGAACTTAATAATTTGAGATGGATGATGGATAACGGTCTTGGGCTGGAGTAATAGTAGTAGATACAGTTGGATTAACGGTCTACTTGTCACAGACGTAATGCCTATATATATATATTCATTATTCCATGGGTGATCATCATAACTATGTGCAATTCTGTGAATCGCCCAATAGTAATTTGTTTACCCGCCGTGCTATGCTTACGAGAGAGATGCCTCTAGTGAACCTATGTCCCCAGATCCATTCTTTATTAATACTAAGAATCCTACAAATTGCTTTGCTTGCTTTATTTTACTTTTATTTGCCTTGCCTATCAGTACCAGTTTTAATCTTGCAACTGGCAAGAAAAATGGGAGTGGCAACCCCCTTGCCTTTATTGGGTGCAAGCAATTTCTTTGTCTGTGTGCAGGTACTCTTCACATTGCCGGCGTGGTGCCTCCTTTTGGTTTGACAATCTTGGTTCTTAACTGAGGGAAATACTATCTGCTACTATGCTGCTTCACCCTTTCTCTTCGGGAAAATCCAACAACTCCATCATGAGTAGCACTATTCGACACAAGATATTCCTCTGGTTTCTAAATAGAGGTGCGATCCTAACTAGAGATAACCTGGCACGCCACAATTGGCAAGGTATCAAGACATGTGTCTTTTGTCAACATGACGAGTCTATTAAACACCTATCTTTTTAGTGTAAGTTTTCTCGTGTAGTGTGGGCGATAGTTTAAGTAGCTTCAAATCTTTACCCCCCGAAGTTCACGTAATATGTTCGGCAATTAGTTGTGGGGTATCGACAAACAATTTTTTGCACATATTCTTATGGGGGCGGTTACCTTATGTTGGACATTTGGTTTACCAGGAATGATGTGTTTTTTAATAATAAATGCCTATCATCTCCTATGCAGGTTATTCATGCATGTACATGATGGCTTCGTACTTGGTATATCCTGCAGAAGCCAGAGGATAGAGGCCTTTGTATGATGGCGTCTACCCGGCTGGAGCATATGGACATGGAGGATTTCTCCCTTCATGACAGTGTAATCTCCGGATAGGATGCACCCCACCTCAGGCTGGACTTTTTATTATTACTGTAAAATAAAATTTTATTTTTGGTTCTGTTGGACGTGTTGGCTATGTGCGTCGTGCTATGCAGAGGCCGAACATTCTTTTAATGTGGTTGTATCACCTTGATATATCAACTGAATGAAATATCCTTTATCGAGAAAAAGTCTAGATATATCTAAATCACATCTATGAAAATCATCAATCCAAACTTAAAATTTGAAATAGTTCGCAAAAGTGTTGGCAGAATTCAGCTGAAAAACCATCTGGTCCAGGGGACTTATTATGTGTCATACTAAACACAACATTCCTAATTTCTTCCAAAGATAAATCTACAACTAATTTACCTGCAACTTATATAGGAATAGTTCTAGGTTCACATATATCCAAGGATATAGAGGACACATCAGGGTGACCAAACAATTTGTTCTAATAATTTGGTTGTTCAATACTAAGAATAAATTACATTTCTACCAATTTGAATTCTGCTTTACGAGTACCAGTATCGAAGATATCGATTATTTCTTCAGAGCTAAACTTGGCTGCAAGTTCCTTCTCAATGTAAACTAGCGTGCAATGACAAAGAAAATCATCTCCCATTTTGCTTTGAAGCCACGTCTTGACTAGTTTCATTGCAGAAAAGGCTCGCTCTGCTGGTGCGGTTGACACTGGGAGAGTTATCACCAATCGTAACAACCTCTCAACCATTGGATAGTCAGAAGACTTGCCAGTCTTAACTATTCCTTTTGTTAGATCAGCAAGTGATTTGCAGTTCTTGATCTCTGGATGGTTGAATGTATCAAGCTGGAAATGTGGTAGCTCACACTCCAACCGTTCTGTTTCTTGACTAGAAAAATCTGCAAGATAGAATTTCTCCACTAGTCTGCATATCTTTGACTTGCTGAAGGCATCATGCCTCGGGTCCAATGATGAACAAAGATCTAGTAGCTCAGTTACTTGAGAACTGAATCAATCATTCAACTCTATCACTTGTTGATCTATTGCAACATTAAACACATCTACTTTGTAATGATGGATAACTGTGGTGTTGTCATGCTTATTTCGAGATTTTGTCACATCAACATACCTAAAATTAATATATATTGAAAATATGAATTAGTTGCATGATCTACACAATGATGAGTAAGTATGTAAGTGACTAAATCTCTACATTGTAATTTAAATAATCATAGAGAGATAGGAAAATATACATACTTTTGATCCATGTCTGGGATGTCAATCTCATGTTTCACACAAAAGGATTTCACATCTTCAAAAAGGCTGTCCCATCCATCTTCCCTTAGTTCACCAAGCAACACCTTTGTGTTAGAAACACAATCTAATGCATTTGCAATGTCCAAAGATTTATGTTGAAGTTTGAGACACAAGACATCCATGATTTTCATGATTCTTTCCATTAAGTGTTGAATGAACACAAAATCAAATGTGAGTAGGATTTTCAGGGAACCTCCAGCATCACCTCTTGAGTTCCTTGTAGCTGAACGATCAGCTGCTACACTTCTTAGCACTATAACAGTTGCGGCAAACATCTTTAACAAACTTTTGATAGATTTGTAGTGGGAACTCCATCTCGTGTCTCCGGCCCTTTGTAAAGATCCTATTTGATTGGCCCCTCTTCCCGGGTCAAGCTCTCCCAATTCAATCTCTCTAGCAATTTCAGTAGCCTGATTTTCTAATAGCTCATCATTGCGTTTGGGAGATGCACTAATAGTATTTACAATGAAATTTGCATGCTGAAAAAGATTATGGACCTCATGTACCTCCCTTGAAGCAGCAACAAGAGCCAATTGGAGTTGATGTGCAAGACAATGGATATAATATGCATAAGGGCACTCATTGAGAATTAGAGCTTTCAGCCCATTCCACTCCCCCCTCATGTTGCTTGCCCCGTCATATCCCTGGCCTATAATATCTTGCACATTCAACCCATTATCAACTAGGACGGCAATAATTGTGTTCTTGAGAGTCAAAGCACTAGTGTCTCTAACATGAACAAGATCAAGAAAATGTTCTCTTATCACCCCTTCTATGTTTGCAAATTGAAGAACTACTGCCATCTACTCTTTTTTAGACTCATCTCTACATTCATCAACCAAGATAGAAAATTTGCTATTACCAAGTTCTTCTTTAATTGAGGTCTTCACTTTTTCAGCAAATATGCTAGCAATTTCCTTTTGAATAGTTGATGAGGTGTACTTTGCATTTTTTGGAGCATTCTGTACAACTTCATGTACATCCTTGTTATAAGAAGCCAAAAGCTTAATCATTTCCTTGAAATTACCTTGGTTCTTGGAACCCTCAGACTCATCATTTCCTCTAAAGGGACATGCTTGGAACATTAGCCACCTGATGCAATCAACATAGAATAATAATTAGATGTCCAGTATTAAGAAATTGTAAATGTTCGAAATTAAATAATTCTTGCTTACCTCATGGCATCAATGGAAGTATTTAGCCTTAGTCTTGCATCAAGAACCCGCTGCTTAGTTTGCTTTTTCGTCACCTCATCAACACGATTAATTCCGTTTCTCAAGTTTTCATAACACCCAACTGCAAAATTGTGAGCCGAGCTAGGAGTAGTGCCCATATGTTTGAGAAAAGCACATTCTTTTCCATTGTTAAATTTATTCCACTTATCAAATCCGCTGACTGTGAATGTGTCCGAACCACACTTCCCAATAGGATTCTTTGAGAAGAGAAAACAAGGCAAACAATAGGCACGATTTTTTAGAGGTGAATACTGCAACCAGAAATGATTTGTGAACCAATCACTTTGGAATCGCCTACGGCCAGCCCCTGTCCCAGTAAATTCATACTCATTTAGCTTTAAGATTGGTTGATAGGCCCCTTTAGATATATAAAAACGCCTAGCAGCATGATGCTTGTCAGGAGGAAGTTGCCAAATTTCAAGACGTCGCCCGGGCTCTCGGTCATAACTTGTGGTTATAATTGTAGCTTCTTCTGTAGCTTCTGGAACGGAAACATAATCAATTTGAGCATCCCCATCAGTACAATTAGGCTGGTTCTGTTTACTAGGTTCAACATTGTCTGTAGTAGCATCATGTTCTGAAGGCCGAGAGCTTGAACCAACAGGTTTGAAAAATTTATGAATTAATTCTCTCTTCCTCTTCATGTCTAATCAAGCACAAAATAATTGAAAATTTTATATTGATGATGAAGTCCTATAGTTTGTATGATTATACTTCTACAATTTTTAAAGGCATGAACTACTAATCCATGCGAGAATCAAATTACCTTTTCTCCTTATGTTGCTGCCGCTTATCTCGTCGTCCGCCGTCGTTCTGTCCATGATTCCGGCCTCCGGGCTCCCGGCAACGTGTCCGTGGATTGGCGCCTGTCCGGGCGTTGCGGCATCCCCTTCCTATCATTATTTCGACGGGTGCTGGCGGCGCGCCGATGAGATCCGATCGGCGATCGCTGCTTTTTTTGGAGACGAACAATCGAACAAACTGACGAAGATATTGGCGATACGTGCGTCGGCTGCGTGAAGCGTTCGTTGTCATGACCTCATGGGCTGGTGCGTGCCTAACTAACAGGGCCAGAGGGCCTGCTCGGCTCAGTCTTGTGCCTTTAGCGTGTAAATTTTAAATGGGCTGCACTGGTTGAATGGGCTATACAAAGGCCGATTGGAATAGGGGGGCGAAGCAGGCTGCAGGCAAGCACACAAGTAAAAAAAGTAGCGATCATGTGATTGGTTTCAAGGGACTGCGCGATCGTTGGGGGGGGGGGGTCTTGATACGTCTCCAACGTATCTATAATTTTTGATTACTCCATGCTACTTTGTCTACTGTTTTGGACTATATTGGGCTTTATTTTCCACTTTTATATTATTTTTGGGACTAACCTATTAACCGGAGGCCCAGCCCAGAATTGCTGTTTTTTTTGCCTATTTCAGTATTTCAAAGAAACAAAATATCAAATGGAGTCCAAACGGAATAAAACCTTCGGGAACATGATTTTCTCACCGAACGTGATCCAGGAGACTTGGATCCTGCTCTAAGGAACAACCGTGGAGGTCATGAGGGTGGAGGGCGCGCCCCCTCTGGGCGCGCCCCTGCCTCGTGGGCCCCCTGTTGCTCCATCGACATACTCCTTCCTCCTATATATACCTACGTACCCCCGTCAGATCATATACGGAGCCAAAAACCTAATTCCACCGTCGCAACTTTCTGTATCCGCGAGATCCCATCTTCGGGCTTGTTCCGGAGCTCCGCCGGAGAGGGCATCTACCATGGAGGGCATCTACATCAACACCATAGCCTCTCCGATGAAGTGTGAGTAGTTTACTTCAGACCTTCGGGTCCATAGTTATTAGCTAGATGGATTCTTCTCTCTTTTTGGATCTCAATACAATGTTCTCCCCCTCTCTTGTGGAGATCTATTCGATGTAATCTTCTTTTTGCGGTGTGTATGTTGAGATCGATGAATTGTGGGTTTATGATCCAGCTTATCTATGAACAATATTTGATTCTTCTCTGAATTCTTTTATGTATGATTGAGTTATCTTTGCAAGTCTCTTCGAATTATCCGTTTGGTTTGGCCAACTAGATTGGTAGTTCTTGCAATGGGAGAAGTGTTTAGCTTTGGGTTCAATCTTGCGGTGTCCTTACCCAGTGACAGAAAGGGTTGCAAGGCACGTATTGTATTTTTGCCATCGAGGATAACAAGATGTTTTTTTATCATATTGCATGAATTTATCCCTCTACATCATGTCATCTTGCTTAAGGCGTTACTCTGTTTTACTTAATACTCTATATGCATGCTGGATAGCGGTCGATGAGTGGAGTAATAGTAGTAGATGCAGAATCGTTTCGATCTACTTTTCTTGGACGTGATGCCTATATACATGATCATACCTAGATAATCTCATAATTATTCGCTTTTCTATCAATTTCTCAACAGTAATTTGTTCACCCACCGTAGAATACTTATGCTCTTGAGAGAAGCCACTAGTGAAACCTATGGCCCCCGGGTCTATTTTCATCATATCAATCTCTACTTCTTTATTTACTTGCTTTGTTTTTACTTTGCCTTTTACTTTTTACTTTGCATCTCTATATCAAAAATACCAAAAATATTATCTCTATCAGATCTCACTCTCGTAAGTGACCGTGAAGGGATTGACAACCCCTAAGCGTTGGTTGCGAGTTGCTATCGTTTTGTGTAGGTACGAGGGACCCGTGCCTGATCTCCTACTGGATTGATACCTTGGTTGTCAAAAACTGAGGGAAATACTTACGGTACTTTACTGCTTCATCCTCTCCTCTTCGGGGAAATCCAACACAGTGCTCAAGAGGTAGCAAGAAGAATTTCTGGTGCCGTTGCCGGGGAGTTTGCGCAAAATTCAACCATACCAAGTACCCATCACAATCCCTATCTCTCACATTACATTATTTGCCTCTCGTTTTCCTCTCCCCCACTTCACCCTTGCCGTTTTATTCGCCCTCTCTTTCCCAATCTCCTCCTATCTTTCTCTTTTGCCTTCTTCGCTTGCCTTTCTATTTGTCTGTGTGCTCGCTTGCTTGTCGTCATGTCTAATTCTTTATCTTCTCCGTTATCTCCCGAGAATGAAGTTCTAAATTTTAAGCAAAGGGAGGGAGAAAATCTGAAAGACGCTTGGTATAGAATTTGCAATGCTCAAAATAGATCTACCAGGAAGCAATCTACTTCAGTTCTTTTCATATTTTTTACGTAGGTGCTAATCCTTGGTATAGATATATCCTTGATACCATTACTGGAGGGAATTTTTTGGGTAGCCATACTTTTGATTCCTATAATGCTTTATTAGATTTATGCGGCACCCCACCTCTTTTGATTAATGTAATTATGTTAACTTTGGAGCATGTTATGCAAAGACTTGAAATTATTGAGAATAAAGTTGCTACCATTGAATCAATTGAAAATCTTGATAAAAAGATCCACAATCAAATTACCCAATATGGATCTAAGGTAGGGATGACTTTGAAGAATATTAAAGAAAAAGAACCCATAGTTAATGAGAAAATAAATCTAGATTCCACAAGAATTGATAAACTTGAGGGTATCATTACCAACTTGGGAACCGCTTTTCTTCCGTACAAAACACACCAAGTTCTTCTACTAAAAATACTAAGCTAATGTATGTTCCTAAGAATAAGGGTGAATTATCTAGTAAGGAAACTGCGGATCTTAAATCTATACGCGTTGACTCAAACAGACAGTGCTTTTGTCCGCTTTTTGTCTGTTTGGGTCGGCCGTCGGCTCGGTGTCCGTCCTGTTTAAGATTTGGGTCAGCAGTGTGCCCAACGCGCCAACCTGTATTTGCCGGCGTGGCCGGCTGGCTGCCCTTTTTCAACAAATATGCACACATTTTGCATTATTTCACAAGCAAACATATAGTTTCAAAACAAATAAAGCATAGTTTCACAACCAAATAATTTAAGCATAGTTTTACAAGCCGAATGAAAATAAAATTGTCTCACATAGTTTTACAAGCCAAATAAAAAAGATACATCTATTGGTTGCCAACATGAGCCCACATATGCTCAACCAAATCATTTTGCAGTTGTACGTGAGTTTCCCAATCACGCATGTCATGATGAAATTGGGTGAACTGTTCAAACGTTGCCGCTACTCCATACTCAGACTATGTTTGATAGCGAAGTATTGTAAAGCCAAAGCATTTAAAAACTGCAGTATTTTTTTTCTATAGGCACACGATACCGCAGTAATAATTTACTGAAGTATTTGGAATACTGTAGACCTGTTTGACTAGAACTTATATGTAATAATATTCCACTGCAAAGCACACGAGAACCTCGTTCCTTGAACTCCAAGAAGAAGCAGGATACTGAGGTCACCTCTGAGAGAGTCCTGGACTAAGGGGTCCTCGGACAGCCGGACTATATACGTTGGCCGGACTGTTGGACTATGAAGATACCAGATAGAAGACTTTGTCCCGTGTCCGGATGTGACTCTCCTTTGCATGGAAGGCAAGCTTGGCGATTCGGATATGTAGATTCCTTTCTCTGTAACCGACTTTGTACAACCCTAGCCCCTCCCGGTGTCTATATAAACCGAAGGGTTTAGACTTCTAGGCTTTAGCCACAACAACCATAACCTCACAGGCTAGACTTCTAGGGTTTAGCCATTACGATCTCGTGGTAGAACAACTCCTATAATACTCATATTCATCAAGATCAATCAAGCAGGAAGTAGGGTATTACCTCCATAGAGAGGGCCCAAACCTGGGTAAACATTGTGTCCCCCGCCTCTTGTTACCATTAGCCTTAGACGCACAGTTTGGGACCCCCTACCCGAGATCCGCCGGTTTTGACACCGACATTGGTGGTTTCATTGAGAGTTCCGCTGTGACGTCGGAGATAGGCTTGATGGCTCCATCAATCATCTACAACAATGCAATCCAAGGGGAGACCTTCCTCCCCGAGCAGATCTTCGTATGCGGCAGCTTCGCACTGCGGGCCAACTCGCTTGGCCATCTAGAGTAGATCGATAGCTACGCCCCTGGCCATCAGGTCAGATTTGGAAGCCTGAATTTTGTGGTCGATATCCGCGGAGACTTGATCTTTGGCGGATTCGAGCCCATGACAGCTGTCCTCGGCCACCATGATGAACATGACCTAGATCTTTGGCGCATACGCGTCAACTTTTTTTAGGGGACGCGTCAACTTAGTAGGCCCACAAGTGTGTGGCAGAGAACTTATAGCCCATTTGTGATTTGTAAGAATGTACAACCCATTTTTGAATTCTAATGGAATTTACTACAGCCCATTTACAATTTGTTAAAAGTACAACCCATTTTCTAGCTAGGACAACGATTAATAATTTCAACCAACCGTTGAAGACAAAATTCAATAAAATTTCCCACATTTTGATGGGATCCGAAATATTTTTATCCCGAAATTTCTAGTCAGATTAAATATAAATTTGTATTACGTAAAAATCGAACGAAACATTACGCGCACAACAGTGAAAATTTAAAATTTTCAAAATCTATAAATAATATTTTATAAACTAATTTCGTGTTTGGTGCATTTTTTTATAGTTACTGCCTAGTTTTTATAATTACATCCCATTTATTATTTTTTAAAGCCCATTTTCTTGTTAAGTCTAATGCATCCCTCCTAGGAAAGATTTGCAGCCCAGCGGGGCGGAGAATAACAAGTTGACCTTGCCTGGGTATTCCTCAAAAAAACGTATAGCTGGGCTAACCATTTTCATCTTGAAAAAATTAATATCTGCGCTGAATATCTGGCCTGGGCTAGACGGGCCACAACCCGCCCAGTTAATACCCTGCTATCCTCTGAACAACAACGAAATCATCGCCAAGAAAAACTCTGCAGTGCTCATGCCTCAAAAACACAAATACTGCTCAAGCTGCTTGGTCCCAGCTGTCGGCCGCACCTTGTGCAATTCTCTCGTTTATATTGACTACATAGGTTGACAATGGTGTGGGACCGTGATGTCAGGAAACCAGGAGGAAGCAAAAAAAAATATAGTTGTACATAATAAGGAGGCACTTGCGTACGTACAGCTATGGCCCTAGTGGGTCCCTAGTGTCATCGAGTCAAAATAAAGTCATCTCCTGAATCCTCATGTTCGTTGATGATGTGAACAATGCTCGACGCCACGGTGAGCGCAATAACTCGAAGGACGACAAAGAGGGCCTCGCGGGCCCTACGGATGGTCTGATACAGCGCCCGCTGCTCATTTAGGAAGCCAGGATCATTGGACACCTATGAGCACCTTCGAGAAACTGAGACGACATGAAACGGTAAGGCCACACTTGGGAGCTCCGGTTTATTTCAAACCTGTATTAACATACAAGTGTAATTTCGTCATCGGAAACAACGCATAAAATATAGGCGTAATGAAACCGAGGGCCCGAGGTCTGTAAGTAAAACCGACGGGTTATGCGTGTTATTTGAGAGACCAGTGTATATTTTACGAGCACTGCTATATGTACGACATTACCAGACGATACATGCATGGCGTGCGTATCATGCCATCCATGGGAAAGGCTGAAACAACAGCTAACGGCTGGATTTGCAGTCGTCTGAGTGTCGTTCATCGTTTTTATCATGTGTGAAGTACTTTCGATATTTTACTAGTCGAAATCGACCAACCAAGCGCTTCGCCCGAGACCATCTGCTTTTATTTACAAGCATCAGTTTTACAAGCGGTTTTGGTTGAAAAACAATGATCCAATCAAAGCCTAATATCATGAGTTGGTCGGAAGATCATATGTTTTCACGTCTAACCTACCTGACTTGTCGTATAGGCTATGAATGAAACATAAGATGATGAACTTCTTAAGCACGGAAACAACAGAAGAGGATGATCTTCTTAACAAGCAAATCACTGGCATTAGATCGACATGCAAAACAATATGAAGCATTATTCTCAGGAGGCACGGTGAACAACTCGTGATGCCGCATGCCACAACATTCCAAGCTCAACTTTGCAATCGAACACAAGGCCTGGCATTACATAGACAATATTCAGAACAAACTCACATGAATATCTCAGCAGAGTAACTATTTACTTCTAAACTGAACACAGGAATAGGAAAAAACAATCGATGCTGCTCACAACAAGGGCGTCCCACTCAAAAATATCAAATGCATGTCTTCTGGCTAACATCAATGAGCAAATTTTGACAAGGTTTTCCAATTCCAATATATTAAACTAACGTCTTCTTGCTAACATCAATGATTAAACTTTGACAAGCTTTTCCCATTCAAAATATGTAATGCCTATGATCGTGGAGTCCTGTCGTAGCTTCTTGTACTTGTTTGGGCACTTTTTGCCCAGTGCACTCCACGTGTTGTAGAATTGCCAATGCTCTTTGTAGACTAGTCATGTCACCAGCGTCTAATAATACTCTATAAAGCTTCTCGGTCATTCCTTCTGTAATGTAGCGCAAACAGTGATTGCTTCTTTCTGCAAAGTGGAACGACCAACTGGACCCAGTAATGTAGCATTTTGCCTTGGACACATTGGCTCCTTTTGTGCAGTTCAACTAAAATTGAAGTCGGAATAAAACCGAGCTTTAATTTTGATATCCCTGTAAGCAACAATAGGATAAGGGAAGCAATTACTGAGAAATAACGGTTGATGACTTATACTCGCAGAAGAAAATCATCTACTGATCTACCTTATCTTAATGGGAAACAAAGCAGGAGAGTAGCAATTCTCCATCAGTGTGATTCATTCATATTGACTGAGACATTATCTTAACAATGCCTTGTTTCAACATGTATAAAGAACGACAAAGCAGAAAAGTATAATTCCTAAAACAATGCAACTGATTCATTTTAACAGAGACATTATCTTGACAATACCTTGGTTAAACATGTAGAAAGAACTACAAAGCAGGATAGTACGATTCCTAACAAGTGTTGCAGTTTTGAACTAAGATTCAGTAGTTAATTAATTCTGAGAGTGGCATTGCTTAATTTTACCAGCGGCATTAGATTAACGAAAAGCATAAACAGTTCCAGGGGAGAGTGGGCGCAACAACACCATGTGCTTCCTTCTACTTATAAAGGGGGTGATGCAGAGCTTGTTGTAACAAAGCAACAAGCATCATGTCTGGGTTGGTACCATTTTTGTTCACTACTTAATGGGAAAAGAGAGCAATACAATAGCTTCAATTCAACATTTATTTAAAATAGTACCAATACAAGTAGCACAACATCTCAAAACACACTGCACAATCATGTGGATGAAGGCAAGTACCAACCTGTCATGATGCCCACAAGATAATGTACGAATCTGCCAACACGAATAGGAAATCCAATCTCGTTTTGTGCAGTTGCACTGAAATCAAGCAAAGTGTTTCACGTAGCAAAGAAAAATGTTGCAATAGCAACAAGTTGAATATATATCCCTGTTTAAACAGAGGCAAAAAGGAATCAATTACTGGCTAATAAAGGAGGATGAAACATGCGGCCACAAAAATGGTAATCCCGCCAATCCCTAACAAGTGTTGCAGTTTTGAAATAAGATTCAATAGTTAATTCTGCGAGTGGCATTGCTTAATTTTACCAGCGGCATTATATTAATAAAAATCATAAACAGTTCCAGGGGAGAGTGGGCGCAACAGCACCATGTGCTTCCATCTACTTATAAAGGGGGTGATGCAGAGTTTGTTGTAACAAAGCAACAAGCATCATGTCTGGGTTGGTACCATTTTTGTTCACTACTTAATGGGAAAAGAGAGCAATACAATAGCTTCAATTCAACATTTATTTAAAATAGTACCAATACAAGTAGCACATCATCTCAAAACACAATGCACGATCATGTGGAGGATGGCAAGTACCAACCTGTCATGACGCTCACAGGATCACCTACAAATCTGCCAACACGAATAGGTAGTCCAATCTCGTTTTGTGCAGTTGCACTGAAATCAAGCAAAGTGTTTCAAGTAGCGAAGCAAAATGTCGCAATAGCAACAAGTTGAATAGATACCCTTGTTTTAACAGAGGCAAAAAAGGAAACAATTACTTGCCGATAAAGGAGGATGAAACAAACGGTGACACAAAGAAGCATCTAACTTATCTTGGATGGAAAACAAAGTAGGATAGTAGCATTTCTAAAACGGTTGCATTGATTCATATTAACAGAGACATTCTCTTAAAACAACATTTGTTAAAAAATGTAATTTACTTTTAACAGTGGCATTGCTTCAATTTTCCGGCGGCATTCTTAGATTAACAACAGCAAAATAGCTGTATGGGACATGCCAGCACCATGTGCGTCGACACTTATAAATGGGTGATGCAGAGTATGCAGCCAAGCAACATATATGCATTGGTACCATATTTGTTCTCTTTGAACCTTTTTCCTATGTGAGGGCAGCAAATCTAGTCCTGCACAAACTACCCGACCCCCAGTTTCTTTCCCTTTTCAACAAAGAGATCGGTTCCTTGCAGATGTGTGTACTGGGTTACCCCCCTTTTTCCCTTTTCGACCAACAAAGCGGCTGGATAGCCAGTCTATACTACTTTCCATCCCTCCTTTCCTCATTGAACCACGTCCTAGATTCTTGCTCCAGCCCACCGCACCCTTCTTTCCTCTTTGAACCAAGACCTAGATTCGACTACAGATCAAAAAAGACCCACATGCAGCTAGAGCAATGACGGTTTCAAAGAAACTTCTACCTTAGGGTCGTCGGGATGTGGCAAGGCGTGCGGCGGGAGGCTGGATCTGCCCACACTATGTACGACAGCGAGGAAGAAGGGGTCGGTGGCCCTCCCGCACAAGCACTGGGTGAAAGAGAACAGCGCAGCCAGTAGTGGATTGCCTCCCTCGCCGATGGCGATAGAGTGAATGCTGCACCTCCTCCCCTTCCCGGTGCGACAGGATATGGACGCCTCCTTCACCAGCTGTGAGGGGGAGAGAGAGACAAGAGGCCAACACAATCTTGTTTAGATCTGGTGAAGAGAGGGTGAGAGACTGTGGATATAGCAAGCCCTAGCAAATGAACATTGAGCCTCCAACGTGTATACATATATGTAGTGCGGCGAGAGTGTGGAGAGTGCAAACCCTAGCGAACAAGCGCTGAGGCTCCAGCTTATATATATACTACTGCAGTACGGACTGAGCTCCAGTGCCTTCACTGCACCTGCTTTTGGCTGTATGACAGGTGAGCCAGCCACATTTTGGGCCCACCTGTCATAAACCCAAAGGCAGGTGCACTAAGTCAATGAAGCTGCGTCCATATAGTACTCTCGTGTATACGACTAATATATAGTGGAGTGGTTTTCTTATTCTCTCCATAACAATCGTTTTAAATTGTGTAAGTACGAAACGAAACTCTTTATTTAATGTACAGTGAAGAAAACTACTACTACTTCCGATGAACTAACGATCCACGCCCACGCGTCCTGGTCGCACTTCCCGTCCTTCACATGCGGTACACTACCCTCTCTTAAGTGAACAACCACACTGCGCCAAATTATCGGAAACGTGTGAGAGCATGTACAAATAAAGAATTTTAATTTCAATTATCGGAAAGGTTTGAGGGTATTATAAAGTTTGACTTCAGTCAAATCGAATATGCAGAGTAAATAAAAATGGAGGGCTACTACGTCCATCCGGGTTTTTAGTCCACACCATTTTTTAAATCAAAGTTAATAGCTGGACAAATAAAATTACAGGGGAGCTGGAGGCAAAGTTGTGAGAAGGCTTAGAAATCAATACAAAACTTATGCTCTTAGTACCAACATCGATCCTTCTTGGAGGAAACATTTGGTTCATAACCAATTGTGTGATAAAATTGCACCAACGTGAAAGACGACTCCGTCTCCAATGCAACCAAGGTGAACTGACGAAGGATATCATCTTTGTGCGTAACAAGCAAAGAGCACTGATGGAAGACATCTTGTTTTTCATTGAAAATCGATCACCTTCACCAGCCGACGCAACCATGAGGCGCAACCATGAGCATCGACAGGTCATCGTGGTGATGCATCATCCATTTGGCATCAACTTTGGGTGAGGCACCTATGAAGTTCGACAAATCGTCATTGTGGTCTGTTTCTTCTCAGTAATCAAGCTCGAGGAAGGAAGAACCACGTGGAAGAGGACAGTGAGGCGGAACAACAATGGCCATCCAATTTTGTGCAGTTCCACTAAAATTGAGGAAGACATGCCCGGGTATGGAGATACGCATCGCTGTTTCCAAAAATATAAAAAAGGGATATAGCGTTGTTACTTTGTTTTACAAGATTAGCAACAACATCTCAATTGTCAATAAGAATTAATGAAAAATACACCAACAAACAGAAGCATCATAATTATCTTGATGGGAACTAAACCAGGATACCCGAGAAAAAAAGCATTTCTTCATTTAACCAGTGATAGTACTACCACCATATGGACAATGACCGCACAACCACCATGTAATTTTTGTCGAAACAACATGTATACCTCCACCGAGGCATAAATCAGGACAACTTTTTGAGTGGCATTTCCTCTATAGTAGTACTAGTAGGTGATGTTGGACTAGCGGACAAACCCTAGCTACTATACATGGAGAGCTGGGGAGTAGTCGCATAGAAGAAAACCCGCACGCGGCGACCTGGGGAGCTGGACCAGTATAAGAAGTTATACCTCAGGTGGGCGAGATGTCTTTTAGGTGGGTGGGAGGGATCTGCCCACACGATGGCAGCGAACAAGGGCGCGGAGGATCTTCGTCTGCACTAGCGCCGGCTTCGAGAGGACGGTGCGAATCGGCTTCCTCTGTCGCCGACAGCGACACTGTCAGTGCTGCACCTCCTCACCTCCCGCAGCGGACGGGATTCGGCTGGATCTGTGACCACCGGTGAGGAGAGAGATAGAGTGGACACTGTCATCTTGTTTTGATATGGAGAGGGTGAGAGAGCGAGACGCGAGAAACTCTATCAAACAAGAGGCTATAATGGAGTAAAAAAATCTCTCCATAGCAGTGGTTTTAAATAGAATACGCGCGTTCCCGGAAAAAAGAAACGAAAACTGGCGGATAATTTTCTAACGTACCAAGAAAGAAAACTCGATCAAAAACATGCCCCCGCTTCCAGGTCGCGAGAGTCGTTGCGCACACACACATAGACATAGACATGCATATCCGTGTTTACGTAAAATTTCATTTCCATCTCCATCTCCAATCATATTTGTCCAACTGGCACATTATTTACGTTGTTAATTATATACGCAACAATATTAACGTACAACATCTATTGTTTGCGGACGTCCGAACCGCTCCACGACCGGTCCTGACCAACCTGAACCCTCTTCATCACCGGCGCGTTCTTCCCGTCCGAAATGGTCAGTGCCGCATTCATGCCCGGCCAGAGCGGACGCGACCTCTCACTGGCGCCAACATTGAAGCGGCGCGCCGGCCGAGAGAGCGTCGCCCGCGCCGCTTCCGAGTGCACGCGACTGCTCCGTGTTCAAAGGTCGCAATAGCCGTCTACAACATGCATGTAAAAAGTTCTTGGGAGTCCATGCTACAGCTAGCTGTCCTCCCCCAACTCGTCAATCTCTTCCAGTAGTGCTAGTACTCCATGGCGTGATCCATCGACAAGCAGGTGGGAAAGTTATCATATACTCGGTTTGCGGTGAGTGGCATGCCGAGAAACCGTGTGGGGTCAAGCCGTGGGGGAGGGTGAGACACGAACATGATAGACGTGATTTAAACGTTGTTTTTGCTCGATGGCGCGATCCAATGAAATGAAATGTTGGTTTCTCCCCCTTTCCATTTTTTCTCTGGAAAAACGAAACTTTCCACTCCATTTTCATTCCTATTCCAAGCTTGCTCTGTTACAACATTCCATCAACTACAAAGGAAAACTAACACGCATGCTGATGTATCTCAATGATTCACAGATCATAGCCAATATTTACTTCACAACTAAAGACAAAAGTTGTGAGAGCATGTACGAAAGAAAATCTACTGATGGGGTCACTACGACTTAAACCCTAAACCCTAAAAAAGATTTAATTTCCTGGCCAGGTAGAACCTGTCGAAGGAAAGACGGCTGGCACCCTCGGATCATACGATGCTTTTGTGCAGTTCCACTAAAATCGACCTGAGCATCCCTGATGGCAAAGATATTGAAGAAGTGTGATTAGAATAATAGTACTGGCACTAGTTCATGAGACATAAACTCATCACAAGTAGAAGCCGGTAGAAGTAGAGAAAGATCGACATGGAGATGGAGCTACGGCAGTGGAGCAAGCCGGCTCCAAAAGGAAGATGGACTACCTGGGACGTCAGGCTGTAGCTAGAAGGGCGGTTGGGACGCAACACGGCCCATACCACAGTGACTCCCGATTGGGACGCACCGACTGTGGGTTTTCTCCCTCGCCGATGTCGACCACGTCTACGCAGAACATTGTTCCCTTCCCCCAGCTGCGGGATCAGGCCCGTCGTTCTATGCTTGTGAAGAGAGCAACCTAAGCAAGCAGGCTTGTAGCTTAGGCTCCTGCTAGTGTATATATAGTGGTTTTCTTTTTCTCTCCATATCAACCATTTTATATTGCGTACGTGTCATTGAAGAGTGAAATGATGGTTGCTTCTTCCGACTAACTTACTGTGTGATTTGACTGCTCCTTAGTGGCCCCTACACGTACTCCCCCTACGTGTATGCAACAGTCACACGTACACATAGACGCAAAAATGCGCGCGACACCCTAATGCATGCATGTCCGAGCACACGACGGAACACACACGGTCACGCTCAAGTGCTCAACCTACACGTGCATGCACACACATACTCAGTCAGGGTTAGCTAGTGACCGTATAAACACCGGAAAATATATAAATTGAGCGCAATGAGCATATTATGAAGTCCAAGGACCGTATTTTTACAAATATATAGTGACAGACAATGTATTTATCTCGTTTGAAATTAAGCCATATTAACCGGAGAGGAGGCAGTATGGACTAGCATTACTTTGTTGTGTCCCGTCAACTTGCCGAATGAGGAGAGAAGGTTGCAGGACGGGAGAAGCTTGCGCGCGGTGGCTCGCAGGACAAGGAGAAACTTTTGACTAATGCAAGCTCTCCCTCGCTCAGGTAGTGGACGTGCAACAGTTAATTCGGTGTCAGATTGCCAGAAGCATACACTATACTACTAGTACTATTATTGTTTGAATTCCTGAATAAGCGAACAACCAAGTGCAAAGTTTACTAGTAGTACTAGTACTACTACTATAGTCTATAGAGGTATGTACTATACTAGTAATAGGAACCAGATGGAGGAGCGTCTGCACTCTTATTATGATTTTAAAATGTGATAAAGCAATCTTCAACACATTTGGTTCTCGTCGAGGGTTCTCGCATGTGATAATGGAAGTTGATTGCATGGAACACTCGCCACAATTCTTGCTTAATTCTAGCTCATATCCTGTTACAAATAGGAGCGCTCGGTAACATTTCCTCTTTTTTTGTTATTTAGCATGTAAACAGGTCAACAAACCTTGCGGCGCATCTTCGTGCGAACCGTGCTTGCTGGACTTTGAATGTGGCCAAGAGCTGGCTTGATGAAACACCTCGCTTCCTACTTCTTTTTTTGCGGGGTACCTCGCTTCCTAGTGACCAGTGTCTTGGCTGATCGTCCTAAGAATGCTTATATATGAATAAAGCTCTCTTATTTACCTGCAAAAAGATTAAGCCATATTAACCGGAAAAGAGGGAGTATGGACTAGCACTACTTTTTGTGTGTCCTGTCAACACGCAGAACAAGGAGAAGCTTGCAGGACAAGGTGAAGCTCGCTTATGCCTTTTGACTAATGCAACCTACCCTCGGTGGACATGCATCAGTCCATTCAGTGTCAGATTGTCAGAGGCATACACTATAGTACCCAACATGCGGAGTACCATCATTGTTCGACTTCACGAAGAGGCGAAGAGCCAAGCGCAGTAGTACGACTACTACTACTACTAGAACCGCATGGTGGAGCATCTGTACTCTTATTTTTTTATCTTTGATAAAGTACACGTTTATTACGGAGAAGGGCGGAAAACGGCAGCCCAACATGTAATGATGATATCGATCAACCAACCATGCTCGAATATATCTTGGCCTCCGTGCGAGCCCGTCTGTGTTTTCTCGCTCCTCGTCTCTCTCAAGGAACGGCGGGTTGGCTCTTTGCCGTCAATTGAGATCGGTTTGCTCAAACTCCTGTCCCACATGTCAGTGATATGCCAAGAGGAGGTGCGTTGACCGACTGGCCATACATGTACTTGGTTTTGCACCTTCATACTACTCCTCCTCCGTCACAGTTTACAGGGCGCGCTTCATTATGATGCATTTCTCTCAATGCATTTCCACCACCAGAGAGACTTTAGACGCGTTTGGTTTAATGCTCAATTAATTAGGGCATAGGTAGCCGCAATCAAGTCCACAATTTTCTCGATCATGTGGGGAGTAATTAGACTAGTAACATGCATATGTTACTAGTCTATGTTACTACCTCTATAGTGCATAGTATCATAGATTAGTATCATAGGTGGTCTCATTTATTGCCATGCATGACACATAGTAGCATGACATTTATTATGTTACGGTATCTACCTATATATGTTACTATAACCATCTCTTTCTTCTTTAATTGCCTGCCACATAAGCATGTTTATGAGTCCCAAGTGCATGATACTACTTATGTTACCCCCACTATGGCCAGCCTAAGGCTCAATTTGGTTGTTTTCCATCACATGTTCAGATTCCAAGGTGCATTAAATCATTGCATGCAAGTATTAAGAGAAAATTGACCAATGCATGTACTTTATGCATGCATGCATTGCAATTAATGCATTGATAAACATAATTTTTTGAGGAAAACAAGAGCATTAATTAGGTGCTTTTGCAAAACTACAAAAAAGTATTCCACCACTCGCCATCTACCTTGATTGTGAGATTTACTACTACGGAGTGGAGTAAGTGCATGCATGTGTGTACCCGGGGTGGAAGCACTGCATGCATGTGTGTACGCATTATTCCTCTAGTAATAGACGCCGTGCTATAACTACCAATGCTATTTTCAGGCCGATCGCTAGTCGCCTTGGTCCCATAGATTTTTTATTTTTTCTGAAGCGCGCTCTATAAATAGTGACGGATGGAGTAGTATGAGCGGATTCAAAGAAAGAGCGTATTGATGGTTGCTTCTTCCGAGCAACTTACAGTGGGAAAGGTGGGGCTTATGATTTGACTGCTCATTACTCACTATTAATGCGGCGCAACGACCGGGCTGAGTCTCCCATGCGGTTGTGCACTACCCCCTCGGTTCTTAAATATACTCCGGAGTATTTGTCTTTCTAGAGATTTCAAGAGTGACTACTCAAATATTTGTCTTTTTAGAGATTCAAATGGACTACTACATACGGATGTATATAGACATATTTTAGAGTGTAGATTCACTCATTTTGCTCCGTATGTAGTCACTTGTTGAAATCTCTAGAAAGACGAATAGAGTATTTAGGAACGGAGGGAGTACACATACGAAGCAAAATGAGTGAATCTACACTCTAAAATATGCCCATTTGAAATTTGTAAAAAGACAAATATTTAGGAACGAAGGAGTATAATTTTGTGCATGGCACATGGACCCGGATGCTGAAGAGGCTTCTGGCAATGCTATCAAGCTTCCATCATTTGTTTACATAATTGACGTACTATACAAATAATTTTCCAGCGACATGAAATTGTACAATGGTGTGAGCTTTCAGCTTTTGTTTCGTGTGTCTTGCCATCGATGCTCTTTCGGAAACAATAAAAAACTAACTTCCTTGCTAATGCATGTCAATTATTAGCAGATCAGAGCTAATATTTACATCACAACTGAAGACAGAGTTGTGAGAAGGTGTTAAATTAAAATTGATCCATGCTTTCATTGGCAGCAACGTCCCCCCAGCTCTGTCTAAATCAACAAGGCATGTTGGGAAAAAAGTAGCTGTCTGGAGCATGCAACATTCCGATCATTTTGTGCAGTTCCACTAAAATAGAGCTGAGCGTCCCTGTTCCAAAGATATTAAGTGTGATTACGATAATAGAGGACTGCTGATGAAACAATAAACACACAAATAGAAGCCGGTCACCTTTGCAGTCTCTCTTAAGACTAACTAGTTGGAGAAGATTAGGCTCGGAGTTGGATGAGGAGGATAGAGCAAAACCAATCTCCCTTTGTGCAGTCGCACTGAAATGTAGAGACGTTGCCCGTGTGACATTTTAGTACAACTGCACAAAACACTCTTAAGAAAAAAGTGATTTGTGCAGTTCACCAAAAGGTCGCAATAGCAACGAGGTGAAATGGATAGCCCTGTTTGCAAAAAAGAGGTAGAAAGGAAACAATTACTGGCCAATAACAGTTGATGACACATGCGACGACAAAAAAGAAGCATATTCCTTGTCCTAAGGGAAGATAACAACACGGTTGTGTTTGTCTAAAACGGTGTGAGGACGAGATTGCAATATGGAAGTACGCCGGACGAGCTACGTTTTGGGCAAAGAACTATGGAAGATCCACATGCAGCGACGTGGGAAGACGGGCAGTGGAGCAAGGCCGGAGGGGATACCTGGAGGTCGTCGGGATGTAACTAGGTGAGCGGCGGCGGGCGGAATCTGCCCATACTGCGGCAGCGAGCAGGTGGCGTAGGCCCTGCCGCGCGGAGCTTGGTCAGAGAGAATGGCGTGTACCGCAGATCGGGACGTGCTGCTCGGCGCCGTCGAACAGAGAAACGATGCACTTCCTCCCTTTCCCCCGGCGGACGGGATGCGGCCGGATCAGTGACCAACGTGAGAGAGAGAGAGGCCACCGCAGCCTTGTGTGAGATACTCTGAAAGAGAGACAAACCAGGCAGGCAGGCTCCATTGTATATAGTGGAGCGGACTACCTTTTTCTCCATAAAAATCGTTTTATATTCTGTGTACGTGCCATTGAGCACTATCACTTTATTTAAAAATAATGCGGCAACACGTCAAGTTGAACTTTGTTTCGTGCACACGTGGTACACGACCTCCCTAGGTAAACAACCGCCACAGGCGTTCAAATTAGCACGTGGGCTACCATTTCGTAAAGAAATGAGCTCCACTGTGTACCCGTGCGGGTGTGGCTGGGCATGAAGCGTGAGTATGTGCACGGTGCACCTATTCTCTTCTTGTATACGTACACCACCTACGTGGGGTTGTGTGAGAGAGATAAAAACCTAGAGAGATATAGTGTGTGGGTTCGTTAAAGTTTTTTTGGGGGGGGGGTCAATCAAAAAATGTAACATATGCAATATGTGTGAAATAGAGTCCTGGATATAACATATATATAGAGGGGGCGATCCACGAGAAGAGAGTGGAGGTATCATCGGCTTGAGGTGTCCATAGAATCGAAGAGAGGGATGATGTGTGTGTGTGTGCACGCGATCGATAAAGAGTGCCATCGAATTTGTGTGTGCCCACGTCAAAGATATAGAGTGGCTTGCCTACTGGAATGTGAGAGGGGACATGTGCAGTTTGTCTCTGTGGCATGGATACCTACCTGCAACGCTCGACTATCGGTGTGTGGTGGGGGAACAGGGAGGCCCAATTAACTATAGAGGTACAATGGCTGGTATATGTGTGGAGGAGGAGAGAGGCCTACCTCATGTATTAAGGAGATCGATCTGCCTCATGTATTAAGGGAGATCGATCGGCATCCATGCATATGTGCAGGAGAGGAATAAGGTTGGGAGAGAGACAGAGCTAGAGTGTTGGAGGGGGTGGTAGTGGAGTTGCTTCTAACAAATGGTGGGATAGGCTTGCTAGACAAACGGAGGGCACGCCCGCAATATCAATAAGAGAGGAGATGGCTGCTTGTTGTCTGTGCACGTGCGTGTGAGAGACAGGTCAGGAGGCATGCACGAATGATGAGGGGGGACGATAAGGCTGTGGTAAGCATACGTAACTACATAGGAAGATCAATCGCCCTTTGTTAGAGAAAGGAGAGACATAACTTGTGAGGTACGTCGATCGATGGGGGGGATAGTTAAAGTCGATCTAGGTATATGTTGGGAGATCGATCGGTATACATGCATGTGTGTGTTAGAAGCAAATGAGGCACGAGGAGAAGGATAGAGAGAGAGAGGGATGCATCTAGGAGGTGGTACGAGAGGCATACTATATCGAGGGGGAAGGAGTGTGCGAGTACGAGATCGATGAAAAGAGTGGTGGGAGTGAGGCATGGACGGTGACAAGAGAAGAGGGGAAGCTTGTGTTTGTGCTAGGCACACCTGGCTAGAGAGGCATATCGATCGATGTGTGCCGTAAAGAAGGAGCTGGGGGGCCTACACACACCATGGGTGAACGACCTAAAGTGAAAAGACAAATTTGCGCGATGGAGCTAGAGAATGCTGAGGGAGGGTGAGAGGGATGCGGGCATGTGCATGCACGAGAGGAAGTTAGCGCTAGCTACAAAGGTAAGAGGATTGTGTGGGTGTAAAAGACGAATAGAGATCATACTTCATTATAAAAAGCGAATTCGGATATTTGAAGAATTTATCATAGTGTTTTAAACCGACGCATGTGTGAATATATATAACGGTGATACACATGGTGTGGTTATGAACATGTTATACTACATATAATATATTTTATCTCTACTCTTATAAAAAACGGAGTTGTTGATGATGGTGTGCCTGCCATCCTGCAATATAGGCCGTCCGATTTATATCTGGCGGATAGGAAGGAAACTATGGCAAGTTTGAAAAAAGATACCCACACCCCTCTCCATATTTGCAAATTAGGCCCCTTGATCATGTTGATGTTCTGTGGAACGCATGGGCATCTTGCTAGTACTACGTATAATACATAGAACATTGATTATAATTTGGGCTAATGTGTGGCTTTTGCAGCTCAGGTCTAAATACTTGTCATAATGTAGGGGGCGGGGCACTATACTTTGTGTGATAAACACGGTGTACGTATGGAACATGGTTTAGATTATGAATATATAGTTAGTACATCAAATGTACTATTATTTGGAATCAACATCAAGTGTATTCAAAAAATAGAATTCGAGTTCATGTAGTACACATAGTTCATATCTATCTCTATAGTAATCATGTGGTGTGTTATTAAGGTAATACACGAATGATGGTTGAAGTTGGCAACAATCATGATTGTAGATTCTTATTGAAATAGAGAAACGAATTCAAATTTAGTTCGAATTGCAGCGGTAGTATAGACATTTGGAATGCACTAAAATGTTGGTATGAGTAGGTTACATGCATTATACAGCAAGCGAAAAAATTTAATCGGACATAACATGGATTCATACTCCCTCCTTCCATCTATATAGGGCGTAATGAGATTTTTAAGACCGCCTTTGACTATTGACAAGATTAATAGTACATGACATGCACAATGTGAAAATTATATCATTGAAAGAACCTTTCACAGACGAATTTAACGGTGTGCTTTGTGTAAGTTGCATGTCATATATTATTGCTCTAATATTTGGTCAAAGTTAGCATCGAAAAACGCACTAGGCCCTATATATATATGGAAGGAGGGAGTAGCTTTGAATAGCATTTGTATAGTAAAACGGGGCAAGACTCTCTCTTTGTGTGGTGTGAATAGTTTTATTTTTTTCGTTTTCTTTTTGGTTGAGGGAAGTGCGAATTGATTTGGTACGTACAAGTACAATATTACTACATGTTAGGGTTGTCCCTAAAATTCAACCCGTGTCTTGTTATATCCCGAAAATTCAGATATCGTGCTCGCAAAACTAGCGCCTTCACAACCCGCGCCTTGCTATCCCGAAATTACAACACGCGCGAAAACTCCCTCCAGTTGCCAAATCCCGACACGCGAAATCCCCCTTCTAACCCCGAGCCAAAAGGGCCGCTAGTTCAAATCGGTGGGGGGTACTTTTGTAACACACCCTACATTTTGGACAAGCGCGCCCCTAAGTCATGCTTCACCCCCTCCCATCGCCCCCTTTTCGCCATTTGAAATCCCAGGCCGCCATAACCTCTCCGCTACAACCGCAAAACCCCACCCTCCTCCGTCCGCCACCTCACCGCTACCCAGCCAGAGCCTCTTCCCCGACGACGTCATCCACCACAACAGCTCGACGTCCCTCGTCCACCTCCCCGGATGAGGATCCGTCGTCCATCTCGTCACCCTGCCGGTTCAGCCGCCCCATCCTCCACCTCCAAGGAGCTGCTCCGACGATCGCCTCGTCTATCGCAGCTGCTCCATCCCCACAGCGCCGCCTTAACCTGCTCCACCGAAATCGCAACATCCTCAATGACTCCTCGGACGAAGCCGAGGCCTCCTCGGTGCCACCAAAGAGGTTATACACTCATCGCATTGCACCTTCTCCTTAACTCGACCTCCTGGCGCCGACGGTGCTCCATCCTGCACACCCATGGAACGTCTACCTTGAAGCCAGCGCCGCGGGCGACATCTCCATGGCGGCTCTCCCCCAGTGCGAGGCCCCTTCGGCGGTGGCGTCCATACCAGCCGGATCTGCTGCTGCTGCCCCGGCTCTCACTCGCTTGCTCGCGCTGCTACTGCTACTCCGGCTCTCGCTCGCTCGCTCGCTCGCCCAGCTGCTGCTGCTCTCGCCCTCGCTCGTGCTGCTGCTCTGCTCCGATTTAGCCACACTTCAGTCGACTGAATCGACTTTTGGGTCAGTCAATTTTTAGGGGTTGGGGGGCTCACTGGAGTTAAGGAAGAACCACCCGTAAGTGGGGACGGGCCGGGGGCTCGCCGGAGTGGTACCCCACTAACTATCTTAGGGTTCAGGGTGGGGGCGGGGGGCCTAGAGGGCTGCCAGGGCGGCGTGGGGAATTGTTTCGGGGCGGCGAGGCGGCACTGGGGCCGGCGGTTCGGACGTTGGTGGCTGGAGGCTCAAGGGGGTGCAGGTTGAAGATGAACTGCAGGCCCTCCCTAAAATACATGTCAAGTGCCTCTCTGCTACCATTGCGTTCAGTTTTGACAGTAGCATTCAGATTCCATAGTAAATTTCAGTTTCGACAGTTAAGTTCAGAGTCAACAGTTTTTACCTTGTCTGTTGTAGTCAGGTGGTTTTTGGTGATGTAAATTTTACATCTATTTTACATCATCTATTGGAGATGCTATTAGAATCCCACTTGAGATTGACGATGTCTGTCTTGTGCTGCTTCAGCCTTGACGTCTTACGGCTCACCGGAGCTGCTCCAACGACAGAACGATCCATCACAACAGAGCAGTGCCCTGGACGCCGTCTACAGATTCCTCAGATCTTCCTCCACACCTCCGACAGCCACCTCTGCCTCAACTGCTTCAGCGACCAACCCAATGATGCTGAGGTCGACACGGCTACGGCAAAGAGGTTGTACACTTGTTGCATCACTTATTACTATACATTCACGTCGATCCATTAGGGCTATTTTGGTTCAACGGAAAAACATAGCAATAGGGAATTTTCCAATGGCACTCTACTATTCAATTATTCATGCATTTTGTTGAAAGGAATGAAGCAAAACATCCACCTGGACCTACTTTTCAAAATCCTATGCATGAAAACAAGACCAAGTGCATTAGTGCCAGAATAACATTCTAACTGTACACGCTTTCATATGGTTTCACTTTATTTTGGCCATGTTTCTTTGCATTCCTCTGCTCTTCCAATTCCTGTAAACCAAACACCCAAGTTGACAGAAATCCTGTGTTTACAAATGCTCTGTTTACCATGTGCATTCCTATCCTATTCCGGTGTTTTTCCTATCCCTGCGTTTTAAGAATCATGCAAGCCAAATGAGCCCTTACAGAATTACTTCAGTTACAGGTACGTGTCGAAGGGAACTTTGTGTGGTTTGTCCTGCTCCTGCCGCGACGTCGTCCACCTCACCTGAGCTGCTCCATCGACAGAAGCATCCACCAAACCAGACATCACGACTCCTGACCGTCTTTCGCCGCCTCAGATCTCCTTCCCTGCCGCCGGCACCCACCGCAACGGCATCACCATCATCGACTCAGCAGATGAACCTGAGGAGTACACGGGTCCACAAGAGAGGTCGCACTCTTTTGTTTCTGCTTATGTTATGCATTGCTTAAAAATTACCTGCTACTTTATCGTCCTGTTCACCTCTTGGACTCCAAGTCAGGTCCAAATTAATGTTCAAACTTGAGTTCTAAATTAGTTGTGGGGCACATATCGAGGCAGCAATGAATAGTATGTCTGTCTAATATCTGGTTCACCTAGGGTATGCCTATGTTGTTCATCTTGGGTGGGAAACAAATAGTAAAGCAATCATCATCTGTCTTTTTATTAATTAAAGCAATCATCAGCCTGCTATCATTATTTTTGGATCCATCCACTGGTTGTTACCATCACTCTAAATTTCTGCATGCTCTCCTTACATAATCTCACCATATTTTTTTCGTATGCATGTCAGATATTGTACACAGTCATGCTGAACATGTAGAGAAAAAGAGAAGAGTTTTGCGCGGCAATACAATGTCATGCAGACATCGCTCCATGGTGGGTTCAATGGCAAACCCTCCCCACCCCTCTCCAGATTGTAATCCAGAGGAAGATATCTGTTCTGAGGCGGATTCAGACGCCGCTGACCACTCCTATTTACCCCCCAAGGTGTTTGCTCTACCTTGGCATGATGATGTTAGTCATATCATGCATATGTTGCCTTGTAGTGCCTACTTTTGACATCATATATGTCATCTGCTTAGTTTAGACATGTTCTGTAATGCCACCTGTTTAGTTTCTATATCATATATGGGAATTATGCAGTCTCATGTCTTTTAGCCAGCCATAATATATGTGAAATGTGCAATGCCATCCTGTTTAACCAGTCATCATATATTTGAATGATATCTTGCCCATCCTTTTCTTCATTACATTTCCATTTGTCGACAATGTTTGTACATTAAACTACTCTTCCTGTGAATCAGCCATTTGGGTGGGAGATGGAAAAATCTGGAGTGAAAACAAGGCCTTCAGAGCAGATAGTGCTACCTGTCGAAGCAGATCTCTTGTTGGGTCCCGATAGCTCCTCAGAGATGGATTCAGAGATAGATGACCAGTCCTATTCCCCCACCGAGGTGTATGCTCAAACTTGGCACGGTTATACTGCTCATATCATGCATATGGTGTCTTGCATTGCATAGTTTAGACATCATATACACAATATTCAACACCATGTTCTTAGTTCAGACATCATATCGAATGCCCTCTGTTTAGCATATAAATCACATATGTGAATTAAATGATGCGATCCTGATTACTTAGATACCATGTAGGTGAATTATGTCATGCGATCCTGTTTAGTTATTCATCATATCTTTGAATTATGTTATGCTATGCTATCCAGTTTAGATAGACATCATATATGTGAAATTGTGTCATGCTATCCGTTATAGTTAAACAATATACGTGTCAACTATTTCATGCCTTTTTTCCACACTATCTATTGCATCTGTCTCTCATACAATGTCTGTACATTCAACTATGTTTCCTGTTTATCAGCCATTTGAATTGGAGCGGGTGATGCCAGTATCCAGCGGACTAAAAACACGGTCTTCAAATAAAACAGTGCTACCTCTTGGTGGAGATAGCACCCCGGTTGTACATGCACAAGAACCAGCCCTACCACACATAACCCAAACTCTCGCAGATTGTACCCCTACTGCGATGGACAGAGAACCAGCTTCACCCAATCTAACCCCAACCCCAGCAGATAGTAACCCAGTTCCTGTTGACACAGCACCATCTCCACCACAGAGCTCCCAAACAAGAGCAGTTAGTAAGGCAGCTCCAGTGCCCAAAGGGCCAGTACTACCACGGCGAACCCCAACTCCACCAGTTAGTACGCCTATTCCTGTGGAGGAAGCACAACCAGCTAGTTGTAGTTTAGCAGCTATCGCATTTGATGTTGTTAAATCGTATGTGCGTATCTTCCCATCTTGGAAATATTATACTGAAGATGAAGGAAAATGCCAGTTGTAGGTGTTTGTCCAGGAGTTATGTGTAAGTAATGTTATTCATGGCAATTACTTTGCTTTGTCCCATACATCCTACCTCCATGATGGTTATAATACAACAAATTTTCCCATTTTTCTCTATAGAGAAGGACCGATTTGGAAACTCAGGATGAGGTAACCTGTGCTAATACCTCTGCTATCTTCAAGAATGCTTGGTGGCAGTATCGGAATTACCTGAAGAAAACGTACTTCACCGGCAAAGGAACTCATCAAATTCCCTTACGTTCTCCCGAGACACATTTACTGGACGATGACTGGGAACGCCTTGTTCTGTACTGGACCCGAACCAAGAATGTGGTAAGGTCTATGAGCTCATTTTCTATTTTAAGTACTATATTCTTGCGTCTTACTGCACTCTGTTCATGTAGAACAAGTGCCTAAACCCGAAGAACAACTATTCTGATTTAAGATCCCATTGCTATCACAGTTCAAAAAAGCGCTAGGCGTTAATTGTACGTTTTTCCACCGTCTTGCACTTTACTGACCAAAGCGCATGCTTATGCGCAGTTATGCACATATTAAGCATAGTTATGCGCAATGCATTTTGCCAACGCCTAGAGCCTAGGCGCGCCTTTTTTAACTATGATTGCTATCGTGCATACTGCTTTGCTCTTGTATCATTGTATTTACTCATACAAACTTATTTTTAAATTTTGAAGGATCCAATCGAAACTCCACTGGCACAACAGGTATGTTCACGCATGTTTCTTTAACAGGTTTGCTCTTATCAATAGCTTTGTTGATTTCAATTTCAATTGTGTATACAGTTGACTTCTCATATCATGCATATTACTAGCATCACAACAGAGCCAATAGTGTTGTTGTACATGTAGACCTGTGGTACCCATCTGAAATCTTGTTGTGCCGTGTAGTTTCCCACGCTTTGTACTCTTTCACTGCTGCTTTGTCTTGAACTGATATGATTTGAACCGTGTCTCTATTTTGATTTGGCAAGACAATGCAGTGACCATAGGACATAGATATATGTTTGTTTGATGCTTTTATTATGTACTAGTACTTGGCAATAGAAGAATTGGTAGTTTAATCCTGTCCACCTTACCAATGAACTGGTTCACCGAAATGAGTTTCATATACTAGTACATGCTAAACCTGTTATGTGTCTGCTTGTTTCTTCTTTTAGAATGCTGACAGAATATTGGGGAAGAGTGCCTTATTAAGCAGTGGTAAAGGAAGTAATGCAGATAAGGTTCAGGATTGTGACACATCCTTGTTGGTCTCCAACAAAGCTGATAAAACAGCTAAGGAAGACTATCTTGAAGACAGTGAGACAACCCCAAAGTCCTCTCTTGGTTTAGTGTTCGAGTTACTGGCCACTACCGCTTGCACAAGCTATTCAAACTCACTGTCTGAATCAATTCGGTTTCTTGAGTCTCAACTGCAAGCTGAAAGACATCAATCAGCTATGCTGCGACAAGAAGCGGAAGGAATGCGGAAGTCCCTGGAGAATTCAGATGCATACTTTCTGGTGCAACAGCAAGTGTTGGAGGATTTTAGCGCCAAACAGGACAACGCTAATAAGCTTGCTAAGCTTATTGCCAGCATGGTGGCTACCCAGGATAACGTTTCTTGAGCTCTTCTGAAGTTGTTTCCATTATGCTCTTGTTTTGCTGCCGCGTTTATTTGCACTGGTGGCCAATTTTGACGGCCAGTGTATGTAATATGCTGCTTTGTTCCCTATATTTGAACTGGTGGCGAACTTTGATGCCCAGTGGATGTAATATGTGTAATAGCGGTAATAGGCTAGTGTTAATTGCTTGCTTATTTATTTCCTCATTGTCTTGTTTAGTTGTTTGCTTATAGTCACTGCAGTTCTTTTTCTGTGTTTTTCTAGTGGCCACAATAGCCTATTTTTGGTAACTAGGCCAAAATAATCATGGCAGGACACAAACTGTTGTAACCATGGGCCTCCTGCGAGCCGTATGATCCATGGGCCTTCTACGGTCGTAGGATCCATTGGCCTTTGTACGGGCCGTAGGATCCATGGGCCTTCTACGGGCCGTAGGATCCATGGGCCTTCTACGGGCCGTAGGATCCATGGGCCTTCTACGGGGCGTATCATCATTTCGCCAATCATGGGCCGTACTATTCATGGACCATAATGGGCCGTATTTGATAACTGTATGAAAATAGCCCAACGGTTTTTTTGACATGAAAACGGCCCAATGTATTAACGGTCCACAAACGGGCCGACTGTAATGACGAGCTGAATTTGGCCCACAAGCAAAAAATGACAGTAACGGGCCGTAAGTAACCGAATGCTGCAAATGAGCCCAAGAATAAATGGGCCCTGAGAAGGCCGAAAGATAACTTGGGCTGGAAACGGCCTAGTGGAATAATGGGCCGTTAATGGGTATAAAGTGATACATTGTTCATTACGGGCCAGTTTTACCACGGGCCGTTAATGGGCCAAGAGTCACAAAGGGCCTCATATGGGCCGAAAGAAGTCATGGGCCACACATGGGCCGGAAGTTAAAACGGGCTGGAATCATATTGGACGGCCCAGATGACGTTACTGGGCCTAATTCCGATAGGGCGTAACGGCCCCTAGGTTAGCGGGTTGTAAATGGGCTATATGTGGACAGGCCGTTAACATGCTTTCCGTGGGCCGGCCCGCCACCTTTTGACCAAGTCAAACGGGTCGGCCTTTTCACAAGAATGGGCCTCTTTTGGGCCATGCCACGTGTCGACGTATCATAGGCGCCTTGGGTCTAATGAGTGGATGATATCTGTCCCAACGGTGAGCCGACACGTGTTTCCTCCAGCCAATGATGATTTTACACATGGAAAATCCCCATTGGTCAGGGCTGTTAACGGGTTATCGGATCCAAAACTGGACCCGATAGCTTAACGACGTTCCGTTACAGTGGATGCCACGTGTCGGTCACCCTTGACGAAAGCACTTCTGTGACGCACAATTTATCGTCATGGAAGTGGACACTTCCGTGATGATAATTTTGGTAATGTCATGGAACACTTCTACGACAACACATGTATGATTATCTTGATTCTGTCATAAAATCGTCATGGATGTACATGCATGATAGAAAATGCGACCTACTGTGACAAACACGTATCATCACTGAAGTGTATTTTTATGTAGTGGTGGGGGGCGCGCCCACCCCTACTGGGTGCCCCCCTGCCTCATGGGCCCCCTAGTGGCCTTCCGGTGCCCATCTTCTACTATATGAAGTCTCTTACCCTGGAAAAAATCATAAGCAAGATTACAGGACGAAACTCCGCCGCCACGAGGCGGAACCTTGGCGGAACCAATCTAGGGCTCTGGCGGAGCTGTTCTGCCAGGGAAACTTCCCTCTGGGAGGGAGAAATCATCACCATCGTCATCACCAATGATCCTCTCATCGGGAGGGGGTCAATCTCCATCAACATCTTCACCAGCACCATCTCCTCTCAAACTCTAGTTCATCTCTTGTATCCAATCTTGTATCAAAACCACAAATTGGTACCCGTGGGTTGCTAGTAGTGTTGATTACTCCTTGTAGTTGATGCTAATTGGTTTATTTGGTGGAAGATCATATGTTCAGATCCATAATGCATATTAATACTCCTATGATCATGAACATGAATATGCTTTGTGAGTAGTTACGTTTGTTCCTGAGGACATGGGTGAAGTCTTGCTATTAGTAGTCATGTGAATTTGGTATTCGTTCGATATTTTGATGAGATGTATGTTGTCTCTCCTCTAGTGGTGTTATGTGAACGTCGACTACATGACACTTCACCATTATTTGGGCCTATAGGAAGGCATTGGGAAGTAATAAGTAGATGATGGGTTGCTAGAGTGATAGAAGCTTAAACCCTAGTTTATGCGTTGCTTCGTAAGGAGCTGATTTGGATCCACTAGTTTCATGCTATGGTTAGGTTTACCTTAATACTTGTTTTGTAGTTGCGGATGCTTGCAATAGGGGTTAATCATAAGTGGTATGCTTGTCCAAGAAAGGGAAGCACCCAAGCACCGGTCCACCCAGATATCAAATTATCAAAGTAACGAATGCGAATCATATGAGCATGATGAAAACTAGCTTGACGATAATTCCCATGTGTCCTCGGGAGCGCTTATCTTACTATAAGAAATTGTCCAGGCTTTTCCTTTGCTACAAAAAGGATTGGGCCACCTTGTTGCACTTTATTTACTTTCATTGCTTGTTACCCATTACAAATTATCTTATCACAAAACTATCTGTTACCTACAATTTCAGTGCTTGCAGAAAATACCTTACTGAAAACCACTTGCCATTTCCTTCTGCTCCTCGTTGGGTTCGACACTCTTACTCATTGAAAGGACTACAATAGATCCGCTATACTTGTGGGTCATCAATACTCTTTTCTGGCGCCGTTGCCGGGGATTGAAGCGCCTTTGGTGAGCGGAACTTGGTAAGGAAACATTTATATAGTGTGCTGAAATTTTCTATCAGTTGTTACTATGGAAACTAATCCTTTGAGGGGCTTGTTTGGGGCATCTTCACCCTGACCAGTAGAGCAAAGAGTTTCTCCTCAACCAACTGAACCTATTGAAAATGTTTACTTTGAGATTCCTTCGGGTATGACAGAGAAATTGCTAGCCAATCCCTTTTCAGGAGATGGAACATTGCATCCCGATTTACACCTTATCTATGTGGATGAAGTTTGTGGATTATTTAAGCTTGCAGGTATACCCGATGATGTTGTCAAGAGGAAGGTCTTCTCTTTATCTTTGAAGGGAGATGCATTGACATGGTATAGGCTATGTGATGATACGAGATCTTGGAACTATAAACGATTGAAGTTGGAATTTCACCAGAAGTTCTATCCTATGCATCTTGTTCATCGTGATCGTAATTATATATATAATTTTTGGACTCACGAAGGATAAAGCATCGCTCAAGCTTGGGGGAGGCTTAATTCAATGTTATATTCATGCCCCAATCATGAGCTCTCAGGAGAAATGATTATTCAAAATTTGTATGCTCGGCTTTCCCTCAATGATCGCACCATGCTCGATACTTCCTATGCTGGTTCTTATATGCCGAAGACTATTGAATTCAAATGGGACTTATTAGAAAGAATTAAACGCAACTCTGAAGATTGGGGTTCTGACGATGGTAAGGAGTTAGGTATGACACTTAAGTTTGATTGTGTTAAATCTTTTATGGATACCGATGCTTTTCATGGATTTAGCGCTAAATATGGACTTGACTCTAAGATAGTAGCTTCTTTCTGTGAATATTTTGCTACTCATGTTGATCTCCATAAGGAGAAGTGGTTTAAATATAATCCTCCCATTGAAGTAAAAGTAGTTGCACCAGTTACAGTTGAAGAAAATACTATCACTTATAATGATCCTATTGTTCCTACTACTTATGTTGAGAAACCACCTTTCCCTGTTAGGATAAAGGATCATAATAAAGCTTCAACTGTGGTTTGTAAGAGTAATACTAGAACATATACACCTACTGAGCAAATTAAAGTTGAACCTAGTATTGCTATGGTTAAAGATCTCTTGGCTGATAATATTGATGTGCATGTTATTTACTTCTGTGAGGAAGCTGCTAATATTGCTAAACCCGATGCTAAGATACATAGACTTGTTGTAGGCATGCCTGTTATTTCTGTTAAAATAGGAGATCATTGTTATCATGGCTTATGTGATATGGGTGCTAGTTCTAGTGCAATACCTATTTCCTTATATAATGAAATTATGCATGATATTGCACCCGCTGAAATAGAAGATATTGATGTTACTATTAAGCTTGCCAATAGAGATACTATTTCACCAGTTGGGATTGTTAGAGATGTTGAAGTCTTGTGTGGGAAAGTTAAATACCCTGCTGATTCTCTTGTTCTTGGTTCCCCACAAGATAGCTTTTGTCCCATTATATTTGGTAGACCCTTCTTGAATACTGTCAATGCTAGGATTGATTGCAAAAAGGATGTTGTTACAATTGGCTTGGGGGATATGAAACATGAGTTTAGCTTTGCCAAGTTTCGTAGACAACCCCATGATAAAGAATTGCCTAGTAAAGATGAAATTATTGGTCTTGCTTCTATTGACGTGCCTCCTGCTGATCCTTTAGAACAATATTTGCTAGACCATGAAAATGATATGTTTATGAATGAAAGAAGGGAGATAGATGAAGTATTCTTTCAACAGGGTCCTATTCTGAAACACAACTTGCCTGTTGACATCCTAGGGGATCCCCCTCCACCCAAGGGTGATCCTGTGTTTGAGCTTAAACCATTGCCTGATAATCTTAGATATGCTTATCTTGATGAAAAGAAGATATATCCTGTTATTATTAGTGCTAACCTTTTAGAGCAGGAAGAGGAAAGATTATTGAGAACTCTAAAGAAGCACCGTTCTGCTATCGGATATACTCTTAATGATCTTAAGGGCATTAGTCCCACTCTATGCCAACATAAAATTAAATTGGATGAAGATGCCAAACCAGTTAGAGATAATCAACGACGGTTAAATCCTAAGATGAAAGAAGTGGTAAGTAAGGAGATACTAAAGCTCCTTGAGGTAGGTATAATTTATCCCGTTGCTGATAGTGATTGGGTAAGTCCTGTCCATTGCGTCCCTAAGAAGGGAGGTATTACGGTTGTCCCTAATGATAAAGATGAATTGATCCCGCAAATAATTATTACAGGTTATAGGATGGTAATTGATTTCCGTAAATTAAATAAAGCTACAAAGAAAGATCATTACCCTCTACCTTTTATTGATCAAATGCTAGAAAGACTATCCAAACATACACATTTCTGCTTTCTAGATGGTTATTATGGTTTCTTTCAAATACCTGTGTCAGCGGACGATCAATCATAGACCACTTTTACTTGCCCTTGGTACTTTTTCTTATAGACATATGCCTTTTGGTTTATGTAATGCACATGCTACCTTTGAAAGATGCATGATGGCTATATTCTCTGACTTTTGTGAAAAGATTTGTGAGGTATTCATGGATTACTTCTCCGTTTATGGATCTTCTTTTAATGATTGCTTGAGAAACCTTGATCGAGTTTTGCAGAGATGTGAGGACATTAGTCTCGTCTTGAATTGGGAAAAGTGTCACTTTATGGTTAATGAAGGCATTGTCTTGGGGCATAAAATTTCTGAAAGAGGTATTGAAGTTGATAAAGCTAAAGTTGATGCTATTGAAAAGATGTCGTGTCCCAAGGACATTAAAGGTATACGAAGTTTCCTTGGTCATGCCGGGTTTTATAGGAGGTTCATTAAGGACTTTTCTAAAATCTCTAGGCCTCTGACTAATCTATTACAAAAAGACATTCCTTTTGTCTTTGATGATGATTGTGTAGAAGCATTTGAAATACTTAAGAAAGCTTTGATCACTACACCTATTGTTCAGCCACCTGATTGGAATTTACCCTTCGAAATTATGTGTGATGCTAGTGATTATGCTGTAGGTGCTATTTTAGGGCAAAGAGTTGATAAGAAATTAAATGTTATCTAGTATGCTAGTAAAACTCTTGACACTGCCCAGAGAAATTATTCTACTACTGAAAAAGAATTCTTAGCAGTTGTATTTGCATGTGATAAGTTCGGACCTTATATTGTTGATTCTAAAGTAACTATTCACACTGATCATGCTGCTATTAAATATCTTATGGAAAAGAAAGATGCTAAACCTAGACTTATTAGGTGGGTTCTCTTGCTCCAATAATTTGATTTGCATATTATTGATAGAAAGGGAGCTGAGAACCCCCTTGTAGACAACTTGTCTAGGTTAGAGAATGTTCTTGATGACCCACTACCTATTGATGATAGCTTTCCTGATGAACAATTAGCGGTCATTAATGCTTCTCATATTGCTCCATGGTATGCTGATTATGCTAATTACATTGTTGCTAAATTTATACCATGTAGTATCACATACCAGCAAAAGAAAAAGTTCTTTTATGATTTAAGACATTACTTCTGGGATGACCCACACCTTTATAAAAAAGGAGTAGATGATGTTATTAGACGTTTTGTACCTGAGCATGAACAGGAACAGATCCTACGCAAGTGTCACTCTGAACCATATGGAGGACACCACGCTAGAGATAGAACTGCACACAAGGTATTGCAATCCGGTTTTTATTGGCCTACTCTCTTCAAAGATGCCCGTAAGTTTGTCTTGTCTTGTGATGAATGTAAAAGAATTGGTAATATTAGTAGACGTCAAGAAATGCCTATGAATTATTCTCTTGTTATTTAGCCATTTGATGTTTGGGGCTTTGATTATATGGGACCTTTTCCTATACACCTCTAATGGATATACACATATTCTTGTTGCTGTTGATTACGTTACTAAGTGGGTAGAAGATATTCCAACTAGTAGTGCTGATCATAACACCTTTATTAAGATGCTTAAAGAAGTTATTTTTCCGAGGTTTGGAGTCCCTAGATACTTAATGACTGATGGTGGTTCACATTTTATTCATGGTGCTTTCCGTAAAATGCTTGCTAAGTATGATGTTAATCATAGAATTACATCCCCTTATCACCCGCACTCTAAATGAGTAATAGAGAGCTCAAATTAATTTTGCAAAAGACTTTTAATAGATCTAGAAAGAATTGGTCCAAGAAACTTGATGATGCATTATGGGCCTATAGAACTGCAAATAAAAATCCTATGGGCATGCCTCCGTATAAGATGGTTTATGGAAAAGCAAGTCACTTACCTCTTGAACTTGAACATAAGGCATATTGGGCTATTAAAGAGCTCAACTATGATTTCAAACTTGCCGGTGAGAAGAGGTTATTTGACATTACCTCACTTGATGAATGGAGAACCCAGGCCTACGAGAATGCCAAGCTGTTTAAAGAAAAGGTTAAAAGATGGCATGATAAAAGGATACAAAAGCGTGAGTTTAACGTAGGTGATTATGTGTTGTTATTCAACTCTCGTTTAAGATTTTTTGCAGGAAAACTTCTCTCTAAATGGGAAGGTCATTACATTATCGAGGAAGTCTATCGTTCTGGTGTCATAAAAATCAACAACTTCAAAGGCACAAATCCAAAGGTGGTGAACGATCAAAGAATGAAACATTATATCTAAGGTAACCCAATAAATGTTGAAACTAATATTATTGAGGCCGTAACCCCGCAGGAATACATATGGGACACTTTCCAGAATGTTTCAAACTCCTAAAAGGAATAGGTATGTGGTACGGTAAGTAAACCGACTCCAAAACAGTTCTAATAGCAATTTTTCTCCGTTTTGGAATATTTAAGAATTTAGGAAAATAAGAAGTAGTCCGGGAAGGACACGAGGCCTCCACGAGGGTGGAGGGCACACCCACCCCTACTGGGCACGTCCCCTGCCTCGTGGGCACCTCATGTGCTCTCCGGACTCCGTTTTCATGCACGATACTTATTTTGGTCGGTAAAAGTTCATTATACAATCTCCCGAAGGTTTTGACGACCATATCACGCAAAAATCCTCTATTTTTGTTTCAAGCCGTCTCTGTTGTAGATTTAGAGCAAGATGTCTTCTCAAGAGTCAGTCAGGGAGAGTCGGGTGTCTCACCCGACGCCAGGTCCAGGAGCAAACAACGATGCTTATCACTTTGGGCCATCAACGGAGGATGAGATGGAGGCCGACTTAAAAAGGATAGATGCCATGGAGGAGAATCGTATCCTTAGGGGAATCGTCGCCAAGAAGATCACAACACCAACTCTGAAGAAGGAGACATAATCACATGGGTATGGACACTCCCCTTGGCAACTGCCAAGCTTGGGGGAGGTGCCCCGGTATCGTATCACCATCACACTCCTATCTTTACCGTTTTTCTTAGTTCGATCCTTTTGGTAATATCTTGATCTAGTAGAATAAAGTTTTGGTATGAATTACTTTTGATCTTTGCTTTGTGATCCCTCTATGTAATCGAGTCCGTGAGCTTTATACAATAAAGATTAGTGTTGAGTCAAGGGCTTTGCCATCTTGCTATGATCTTGAGAAAATAGAAAGAATAAAAATAAATAAAAGAGTTCATATCGATCTTATTGATAGTAACGACTTCACACATAAAGAGTATGAGGCTTAAAAGTTGTTGGGATTTGACAAACATAGTTTTGGTCATCATTGCAATTAATAGGAAGTAATAAAGAAAGAGAGGTTTTGACATATAAATATACTATCTTGGACATCTTTTATGATTGTGAGCACTCATTAAAGTATGACATGCTAAAGAGTTGAGGTTGGACAAGGAAGACAACGTAATGGGTTATGTTTTCTCACATCTTAGTTAAAGTATATTGTCATGGATCATCCAACATGTTGAGCTTGCCTTTCCCCCTCATGCTAGCCAAATTCCTTGCACCAAGTAGAGATACTACTTGTGCTTCCAAATATCCTTAAACCCAGTTTTTGCCATGAGAGTCCACCATACCTGCCTATGGATTGAGTAAGATCCTTCAAGTAAGTTGTCATGTTGCAAGCAATAAAAATTGCTCTCTAAATATGTATGACTTATTAGTGCGGAGAAAATGAGCTTTATACAATCATGTGATATGGAAGTAATAAAAGCGACGAACTGCATAATAAAGGTTCATATCACAAGTGGCAATATAAACTGACGTTCTTTTGCATTAAGATTTTGTGCATCCAACCCTAAAAGCACATGACAACCTCTGCTTCGCTTTGCGAAGGGCCTATCTTTTACTTTATGTCTTCTACATTTTGCAAGAGTCAAGGTGATCCTCACCTTTCCCTTTTTCATTTTATCCTTTGGCAAGCACCTCGTGTTGGAAAGATCCTGATATATATATATATATATATATATATATATATATATATATATATATATATATCCAATTGGATGTAAGTTAGCATGAACTATTATTGTTGACATTACCCTTGAGGTAAAACATTGAGAGGCAACACTATAAGCCCCTATCTTTCTCCGTGTCCGATTAAAACTCCATAACCATACGTATTGCGTGAGTGTTAGCAATTGTAGAAGACTATATGATAGTTGAGTATGTGGACTTGCTGA